>NC_063200.1:5973090-6265590 GCF_017589495.1 Alosa alosa | reverse complement strand
CTATGAAAAGTTTCAGCTGTTACAAATTTCATCCGATTTTCACAGAACTTGGCGGAGATGATCTTCAGACCGAGCCGCACAAACGATACTTGTCAGATTTTTTAATTTCATTTTTGTTTGCCCGTGACAGCCAATCAAATATGGCGATGAAGCCACCAAACAGGAAGTGGGCTAACATCTCGGCTATGCTTTAATGTATGAAGTCCAAACTTGGTACAGGGACTTGGTATCTGATCTCAAAAATTGGCATATGTGGCCTCTTTTAATGTATACAGGAAGTGAGCTTGTATCTCAAACTTGTGTATCTCAAAAGTCCAAACTTGGTATAAGGAGCTGTTACCTGATTAGGATGACACACTAGGAAATTGGCATCATTTGGCCTCTATAGGGGGCGCTGCAATACAGGAAGTGAGCTCGTATCTCAGCAACACTTTGATGTACGAAGTCCAAACTTGGTATAGGGACTTGGTACCTGATTGTGAGAACACACTAGGAAATTGGCATCATTTGGCCTCAAGGGGTGCTGTAATAAAAAAAAAGTGAGCTCACATCTCAGCAACTCTTTGTATGAAGTCCGGGGACATGGTAGCTGATTGTGAGAACACACAAGGACATTGGTGTTATTTTCGCCTCTAGGGGCACTATAACAAAGTAAATGAGCTTATTTCTCAGCCATTCTTTATCCAATTGCAATCAAACTTGCTGTGAGTGCTTGCTCAGGCCATGGCAACGCCATTCCTGCTATAGCGCAGTGCTTGCTCAGGCCATGGCAACGCCATTCCTGCTATAGCGCACTGCTTGGCCCCCACATTGCTGCTTGCAGCTATATTTATAAGTGATCTTACTTTTTGCTTATCCAAAAATGTGTAGGCCTATATTCGGAAAATAATACATTTTGTACTTGGTTATGCTACTGAATGCAATACGATGCCTTATCGCATTATGTATCATGATTTACATGTAATAGCCTTGCAAGCTAGAGCTAAACCTCCTCAACTGAAACAGCTGCATACATTAAAACCCTAAGCTGTTTTTAGGGCATTTTCACTACCTTTATTCATAAGGATTTATTCTGGTCATTGTAAGCGCCACACACACATATTATATATTGGGTTTTTTTCAGCAGAGTCTAGGCTATCCAGATCTGCCATCATTTCATGCATTAGTACTAGCATTGATTTTATTTTTATTTTTAAAGAATTAAAATATAAAAGTGTATTATGTATTATAAAAATACATAAGAATACATAAAAATGTATCTCACCACAGCAAGCTCATAGCTCTACATGCATTTTATGTGTGTGTAGGGCAGACTGTCCTGAATGGGCAATATAATTGCCATGTTGGAGGGATACTCTAGGGCTGAGCAATTTACTGAAATATGTGGTGTATGATTTACGGAAATAAATGCCATTTTTTATTTAGTGATGAAAAATGACCTTTCTGCGCTCCATATCTGTGACATGAACTGATCTGACTTGACTTGACCCGAGTTTGTGTGAGCCAGTGTTTGCCTACGCACTCATAATGATTCTCAACTTTTTACTGCATTGCCATGGCAAAAAAAGTGTTTGTTGAACAAATTGGGATGCAATGTGAGCCTTGAATTGGATGCCATGCAGGAATTTGCTAGGATCTCAAAACCGGATTATGAACATGGTTTGCCATAGAGAAACACACGATAGCATTGGATTATAAACATGCTTTGCCACAAAAACAGACAAAAACGTGGGGTAAGTCCAGCTATATGAAGTTATTATTTTGCTGTCACTTCGTCTGTTTTATAACAGGATAACAGGATATACATGGTACCAATGGATAGCCCTGAGTCTCCTTTTTCATCTGATATGCTTGCCATATCTATCCGATCACGGGTCCGCGAGTAATTCAAACGACAGTAATGGGTGTGCAGGTGAACGCAGAGAAGTATAGACTAAATATGATGCAATTTGATTTAATTTCATGATTTTTTTTTTAATTTTCATACTTGATCGTACAGACAAGTGTGTAGTCTCTTTGGAAAGCCCCACTTCTGCTCTGTCATGCAATAAAGGTTTCATCTTGCTGCGATGAACAGTTCTAGAGCAATGTAACAGAGAAGAAAGGGTGTGTTTTTTGATGCACTTTGCGTCAATCGGGTTCTAAGGGTTAATGTAGGTGTTTGTATAATTACAGTGATTTTTCACATAGATCTCTGTTTCTCGGAGAAAACAAAAAACAAAAACAATCGGTTTTACTTAGCTCAAGTTGCTGCAGCCAACAGCTAGTAGCCAGAACATGGGACCTCATGAACACTGAACATGCACTAGCTGCCTGAAAGCTCTAACTGTTGGCTTCAGCAACTCAAGCTAGCTCGTTTTTTTTTTTCATACCAACAGCAATCGTGACCCCGAGAAACAGAGATCTATGTGAAAAATTGGCAGAATTCTCCTTTAAATAGGGGAGCGTACCTATGTTTCCCGGGTCCTATGTTCCCCTCTTTGTATGGGACCAGGGAACATAGTACACTTTTTTAAAAACCCTAACCCTAACCATAACCATAACCCCGAGCAGGGAACATAGGGATGGCCCGTTTAAGTAACTAACTAGCTGTTGATATAAGACCAGTCAGTGTCTATAATGGTAATCCATTATTTTTCAGGCTAATTATCTTGCCAATAATATCTGTATGTGTAACCTGCGTTGTGTTGAACCTGCGCGATTCAGCCCTGCACACGCCCGGACTCGAACCCGCGAACAGGGCTCGCATGCCAGCAGCACTCTTGAGGCGTCGGGGAGTGAGGTTTACCAACGTTCCACAAGCACAGCTAAGCTAGCTGGCATCCGTTACATATGTACATGATTAGCAAGGTAGCTGAAATTTGAGGCACAAGTGAAGAACCTATAACCCACAACACCCAGCTACAGAGAACTGTGTGTTATGACAGTGATCACTAGATTCCAGGGCCAGTGTTATTATGCATCCTCCTTACAGCTAGAACACCTGTGCAAATTGTAAACTGGGAGTGATGCTTTCCTTGCTCAGCTTTCTAAATTGAGTTCTAATCCCAATAAAAACTCACTAGTGTAGGCTAGAGAAGACATTTACATTAAAATGTTATGTTTTTTAATGGTTATATACAACTAAGAAAACATTCCCCCCTATGTATTCCTTTCTTTGTGTACTGTAAGAAACCATTTGGGTAGTCTGATTCCACACCTGGTTTAGCCTAGAGGACGGTGCTAATGGAGCCACAGGGGCAGGCTATTGATTGGACAACGAGGTCACTGGGTTGACAGCTGCTGGAGCCGAATGTAGAATGGCAAATGGTTTTAAAAGAATGAACAGAAAAGGAAAGGTGCTTTCTTCCAGAATACATAGGTGAGTTATAATTTAAATGTAAAAAGAAACCAATAAAATAAACCAACACTTGTCTCTTACTACCAAAAAAAATTGCTAGCTTTGCCTAGATGGAGTTAATGGATATCTGCCTCTCCGTTAGCATATTGTTAGCCCCACAGGGGTCGACTGCCGAAGCCCGGGCTCTGTGAGTAAGTTCCACCTCAGCCTTCTTCGTCCAGCCCCCTCTGCTCATCACTGGTGCATCTATCCGGCGAGCTGCGGGAAGGTGATGTCATGGGTGTCATTGACGTTTGCTGCCGGCGCTATGCGCCACAGCACAGATTTAGCTGCCATGGCTAACAGAACCATTTCCTTGATTAACGGTCCGGCCGACCCCATCAAACACCCCGCCACACTGCTTCCTGGCCTACAGTTGCGCTGTCTTCCTCAACCCCACCCCCCTTCTTCCTCGTTGGTCCCAGCTGGCTTGTTGTGTGCTGTGTGTCATTCCAGACAGGCCGAAATGTGTTCGATGTGTGTGAGTGTGTGTGCGTGCGTGGGTGTGTGTGCAAGAGTGTGTGAGGAGAGTGAGTGGTAACGTGTTTTTGGGAAAGACAGATTTTATGTAAGTGAGTGTATTGCAGTGGTCTATGTCTTTGTGTGCACCTGTGTGTTTGTTTGTGTGTGTGTGTGTGTGCTTTCATGTGGGTGTATTTTTTTTGGTGGGGTGTAAGGGGTGGGCTGGTAACCCACAGTGGTCAGTGATCTTTATTTCTCCCTCTTCTTGAAGGGATGTGTCCTTGCCTCAGGCTAGTCCCCTCCTTGGGGCCAGTCACTTGCAAATATGTCCAGTCCTTCCAGGGGATAACAAAGCGTTTTCACTGTTGTTTGTGTGCTTCAAGAGAGAGTAAACACTGGCCTATCCCAATAACCTTTAACGGCACACCTCAACTGTACAACTGAAAGAGGAGCTCAGAGAAGAGACTGCCACTCTTTGTCTGGGGGTATCACGTTAAGAGGAAAGAAAACAAGTGTATGCATGAATTATGAATGAGCTTATGTGAAGGGCATTCTCATCCCTTAAACTGGTCATGTTTACCTTTTAGTTAATAGATGGGAGGTGATTTTTCTGAACAACAAAGTTTTTGTTGATAAAAAAAATATACAGGAAATCATCCTTTAATAATGCAATCGGGGTTGTTTAATGTGGGCAGAATTCACCTACAGAATTCACCTACTATCTATAACTCTATGGAAGTTGGTGAACTGTAAAGTTATTCAATTTAACCTTCAGTAAACCAGTGACCAGGAGCAAACCTTTCATTTCAATTCTTCTATAAATGTAATTTTGTTAGTGACAATTGATAATGGTTTGTCGCCCACTTGTACAGGTATTAGATTAATGGGTACATCATTTTTAAACTAAAAACAATTATATCAAGTTAGCCAATCCATATCCCAACCATCTCACACAAACTATTGTGGTCTTGTGGTGTGGTCTTCACATCATCCAACCAAATCTCAGTCTTCTTCTGTAATCACTGCATTTCCTTGTTCTAGCAAGGATGGCAGAGGTGTGTGTGAGTGTGTGTGTACTGGTAAATGTGTGTGTGTGCAAGAGTGTGTGAGGAGAGGAGTGGTAACGTGTTTTGGGAAAGACAGATTTTATGTAAGTGAGTGTATTGCAGTGGTCTATGTCTTTGTGTGCACCTGTGTGTTTGTTTGTTGTGTGTGTGTGTGTGTGCTTTCATGTGGGTGTATTTTTTTGGTGGGGTGTAAGGGGGTGGGCTGGTAACCCACAGTGGTCAGTGATCTTTATTTCTCCCTCTTCTTGAAGGGATGTGTCCTTGCCTCAGGCTAGTCCCTCCCTTGGGGCCAGTCACTTGCAAATATGTCCAGTCCTTCCAGGGGATAACAAAGCGTTTTCACTGTTGTTTGTGTGCTTCAGAGAGAGTAAACACTGGCTATCCCAATAACCTTAACGGCACACCTCAACTGTACAACTGAAAGAGGAGCTCAGAGAAGAGACTGCCACTCTTTGTCTGGGGGTATCGTTAAGAGGAAAGAAAACAAGTGTATGCATGAATTATGAATGAGCTTATGTGAAGGGCATTCTCATCCCTTAAACTGGTCATGTTTACCTTTTAGTTAATAGATGGGAGGTGATTTTTCTGAACAACAAAGTTTTTGTTGATAAAAAAAATATACAGGAAATCATCCTTTAATAATGTCGAGGTTGTTTAATGTGGGCAGAATTCACCTACAAATTCACCTACTATCTATAACTCTATGGAAGTTGGTGAACTAAAAGTTATTCAATTTAACCTTCAGTAAACCAGTGACCAGGAGCAAACCTTTCATTTCAATTCTTCTATAAATGTAATTTTGTTAGTGACAATTGATAATGGTCGCCCACTTGTACAGGTATTAGATTAATGGGTACATCATTTTTAAACTAAAAACAATTCTATCAAGTTAGCCAATCCATATCCCAACCATCTCACACAAACTATTGTGGTCTTGTGGTGTGGTCTTCACATCATCCAACCAAATCTCAGTCTTCTTCTGTAATCACTGCATTTCCTTGTTCTAGCAAGGATGGCAGAGGTGTGTGTGAGTGTGTGTGTACTGGTAAATGTGTGTGTGTGGTGTTGGTGGTGGTGGTGGTGTGTGTGGGGGGGTCTGAACATTTCAGAGGTCAGGGTATGGAAGCAGCATCACTGCATGGACTACTACAGTCCACATGCGGGTACTGTGGCCTATAGGTATTAGACTAGACAATAACATAGGTTAAACATATGCCAATCCTGATAATATATTTGTTTGTTATTTGTATAGAATGTTTCCTCACTGTTTTAAGTATGTTGAAATTTACTTGCAGAGCACTACCATAAATGGGAAGCATGTTAAGTCTGTTGCAGGCCTGGGTAGATGCTACATATTCTGTAAGACCCTTTTTTTCACAACATTAATATGTGAGCAAAGTCTAACAATGGGGTTTATGCAATTGAGCTACCTCTGCCTCATAACGAGGTTTGTTTGAATCTAAAAGACCTAAGAGCAACTAGTTTTGTAGACAGCTAATCGTGTTGCAGAATGCTGGGTTTCATAAGGTTCTCTCCAATGGGCTCAGGGTGCAAAGCTCCGTTTTTACCCTCTCCTCTCCCACGGTTGGCCTCCCTCTATCTCCCTATCTCTTCTAACTCTACTGGCTGCATCCCCCCCTCTCTCTCTCTCTTTCTCTCGCTCTTTTTGTGAGCTCTGTTCGTTATCTAACCAAACCCAACGGATTCTTCTCAGTGCTGCTGAGAGAAAATCAGTTTGCTTTTTCATTTTTTCTTTCCTCTTTGTGTGTGTATGTGTGTGTGTGTGTGAGAGAGTGTGCGTGCGTGTGAGTCTAGGTCTGCCTCGCTCTACTGCTTACCACCTCCCTCTCCTCTCTTCTCCTCTCCGCTCCTCTCCCCTCCCCTCCCTGCTTTCGCTGGCTGCTTTCATTCTAACCTCCCCCTCCCCTTCCCTCAAGGGAATAAAGGTCATTGCGCAAATGATTACTCAGACCTCGGTCGCCATGGAAACGCGGTCATGTGACAGGGACAGGCATGCATCGAGCACAACAAAGAGGCCGATTAGTAAGCCAGCGATGGAAAGCTAGCGCACGCCTTTGTGTTGCTGCGTTCTTGGTATTTTTCCCCCTCTCTCTGCCTGTCTCTCCAGTGAACTGAAGCGGGGGAGGGAGAGCAAGAGAAAAGACTGTCTAGCCTACTGCCTCTCCGAACGTTAAGCTTTGTCTTTACTCGCGTTTTCTAATACTAAAGCTGTATGTTGTTGCTTTTAAAACGGTTTTGTGCACAGTTGTCTGTTCAACGCGGAGAAACAATTGTATTGCGTTTGGAATGTTTGTGTTACTGACAACAAAGTAACATCCTACTCGAGACACAAATGTAACTCCGGTGTTCTCGTCTTAGAACATAATTATATAGCCTAGCCAAGTAGCAAGGTCTATCTTTTCATTGTAGCCATAAGACTGTTTTTTTTTTTTCACTTATCATGTTGACAACCGGATGATTTTAAAGGATTTGAAAGCCTTTTACTCACTATTTGATTCACAATAAAGCAGTTTAATTTGTACCCTATTTGCTTTGCTACTTTTAGGAACAATAAATGACACATGTAAGGTGGTAGCCTACTGCAATTTGAATGCTGTCCATTTGAATGAGGTCCACAACGCAATTCTTGCTCAGGCACCCATCAACAGGCTACTAGCCTATATGCCTGTATGCCTGTTCAAAAATTGTAAGAAGTTAAATTAAACTGACAGGAGTTATTCTTAGCCTACTTTCACTTTACCATATTTAACTTTAATTATTTATTATATTTAACAAGTTTAGTTTGTAATGGTTAAATAGGCTATGTAACCTATGCTAGACTACCTAATGTTTTGAAACTTATACAAAATGTATTTGAAGTATAAAGGGACTATGATGTAGTTGTAGTGTATAGGAACGAACCTAGCTACTACAATTTCTACTGGATTTTAAAGTTCATTTCAGTCTTTCTAGAAAGTGAAGAATCTTTTTTGACACTTCTGTGTTTTCACAAAGATGTTGCTATATGTGTTTCTCTCTGTGTGTGTGTGTGTGTGTGTGTGTTTGTTTGTTTGCATGTTACTTGGAGCCTTTGCTTGTTCATTTTGTGTGTGTGTGTGTGTTTGTGTGCATGTGTTTGAGTCTTTGCGTGTGTGTGTGTGTGTGTGTGGGGGGGACAAGGTGTATCAGATTGCCTTTGAAACTACAACGATGTGAAACATCTAGGCGTTGATTCTGGGCACACATTGTTATGTCTAAGCAGCTGTTTCTCCCCTTCAGCCCCAGACAGGGCCATTCAGTTATTTTGAGAAGGAGGCAAGATGAGAAGGCTAGGGGTATTGCTACCACAACCCTATGTTCTGAGACAGAGAACAACAAGACAATGTCAGAACAAGAAGATAGAACAAAGTGGAAAGCTAAAGTCAAAACTGGTCAAAACTGGCCGAGTTCTAGAATGTAATAAGTAGTTGTAGTAGTAGTTGTTGTAGCAGACCATGGACTGAGAGAGATACGAAATATGTATAATATGAAAAAAATATGTATATGGAGCATAAAACCATTGAATAGGAATGTAAAGCTGACAAAGGCTTCTATTGTTAAACCAAAAATAATGTTAGATAACCCACGGCCTGACCTCAGCTCTTACATATACCGATGGTCAAAAAGATCAGGCCCACTGCTTCCAGACTGGCATTACCTCTCCTATCAGACTGGATTGTCACAGGGCATGAATATTAGGCAATGGTGGCAGCGGTGGGGCCCAGACCACTGGTGCACTCTGCTGCAGACAGACTGGGCTCGGGATGGGGAAGGTGGGGGGAGGAGGATCCCTGGAGGACCGCCTGATTGACAAAGGGCTGGAATGACCGGTCTGCGACAGGGTGCTTCTGGGAGGATGGGATGCCGGGCTCAGCTGCTGCTCCGCCTGTAAAAGGCAATTTTAAAATATTTGTGGCGGCAGATAAGCACGATTCAGGAGGCGCGTTTCGAAGCGAGGTGCCAAATTTGTCTCAGACAGACACCCCCACAATCGCCAGCCCCCCAAGCCCCCAACCAGCACCACCACCACACATACATCATACATACACAAGCAGGACCCGGGCTGTCTTTGCTATGAGTGTCTCAGTTTTGGGGTGAGGGGATCTGGGTGGCGTCTGAGGGCGAGTGACAGGCGGGGAGAAAAACGACTGGAGCTGGCCTTGACGAGGCCCTGTCTCCACTCAGCTCTGGCTCAGCTGGGGCCTGCATGATGCTGTGGGGAGGGTCAGCACCTTCATGTAGCCACTCACCTCTTTCTCTCTTTCTCTCTCTCTCTCTTTTTCTCGCTCTCTTTCTCACACACACAGATAGGGCTTTCAGATATAACCTCCGGAGTATATGCGGAGGTTTGTCAAACGGAGGTCCTACCCTTCGAGTGATTCAAATATGATGCTAACCTGCGGACCTTATACTGACCTTACACAGACCTATGTGTGAATTACTTGGCCATGGAATGGTATTACTTGGCCATGGAACCCAAATCTGGTTTGCGTTACAGAGAGCATGCACGAACTTGAAGGCTTTATGGTACCAGCCAATTCAGTAGGCTAACTCAAGACTTCAAGGCCATCATATACAACGAAAATACTAACATAACATAAGTGGTTCGTTTTTTCATGGTTTATTTTTCCAAAAGCATCCTCTCCCCATGTGTCTATTGCATTTACGTAAGGAGCTTGGAACAAAGTTGGGTTTTCTTCGTTTTCATTTTCTCTAGACATATTCATTCTCAACAAATATCGGGCTCAGCAGTAAGGTCACCGTGTTCACTAAGGCTAACAATTTATTAAATACTCCTGTTATTGTCGTCAACGACGTCGTTGTAGGCTACTGCCTTTTCAGCGCCTTCTGCTTAGGATGATTTGGTCTTTTGAATTCCTTTGGCCTTGCGATGCAGTTGTACATCAATGTGTCTCTTGCCGTTCCCTTCATTTGTTCTATCACAACTCTGTCTGGCCTCATGGACATGAATTTTAACCGCATGTTCTACGCTTCATTCAGACACAGCACATTTACATAATGTCCGGAGGAAATACTAGGAGGGGGGCAGTAGAACAACCGGCTAAATTCGGACTTCCATATGACCGTTTATGTTGTTCAGATATACGGCCCCACCGTTTAACATCCGCTGAACCTCCGGTCTTACACGTATGTCTGAAAGCCCTAAGACACACATACATAGGTATGCTAACATTCTATACATATGTATATGTACAGCACATACATCTATACACATACACATTGATGTTGTTTTTGTTGTTTGTTTATTGTTCTAAACTGTTGCAATGATTGTTAAAATGTCACTAAACATGGACATATTATATTACATTGTGTAATCTTTTTCCTAATTATCAGTTTATTAAAACAGTTATACATTTCTATTGAGCTGAAGGGAGCATTAATCATTAATCCAAATGGGATGCATCATTAGTAGCTTCACTTCAAACTGGGCCTATTGGATATGCAGAAATTCATTGTTCATTCAGAAATGAATTCTAAAGACAAATACTATGATTATAGTGAATGTGTCATTTTGAATTCTAACTCTTTAACTCTTTGTCTACTTAGTCTTGAGACCCTGTCACTTGACACAGGATGCGGGATATTTAATCCAGCTCATCACTGGGCAGTGGCAGCACCTAGATCCTGAAGGTCAATTGAAGGACTCCATCTGAGGGGTTAAGATGGTGACCAGAACGGAGGGAGGAAGAAAAGCTGCGTAAGTCAACAAACTCATTTCATAATGGCTCACTCAATACAGGAGTGAGCATGTTGCAGCTTAGATAGATAGATAGATAGATAGATAGATAGATAGATAGATAGATACTTTATTGATCCCCATGGGGAAATCCAAGGGTCTCAGAAGCATACAGACATCACTTAGCACTTTATACAAAGGCTGAAGGTAGAGAGAATGGAGTAGATCAGGAAAGATGCATCATTCACTTATAAAGGTGGGGGAGAGGTAGTGATAGAGCAACAGAGCTGGCGCAAACTACCTAAGTGCTACCTAGCAACAGTCAAAGATAATAGAGCTAGTCAGGAAGCATCTGAAAAGGGGGGCGTATAATTTTTGTACATCATACCTCCCAACACTTAAGTACTTCCTCTCTTAAACTAAATGTTTTTTAGACTAGACAGTCCAGATGGAAGCACAATTAAAGTGTTTGCTGGTATATCTTTCCTACTCTGTTTTCACACACTCTCGCTGTCATTGATATGAGAGCCTTGACTTAGTGGCCAGATCCCGGGTCCTGGCTCCGTGTTTGTGTCACATGACTGGCTTGTTCATTAGCCCTGAAATAGATGAATCTTTGCTTGGAGCTATTTATAGCTACACATTGAAAAATCTGGCAACAGATTGCTGTGCCTGCCATGCCTGACTTTCAAAACCTGGCTTAGCTTGTCAATTTTTTCTTCTTCTTCTCGGTTCTCACGTTCTTAGTTCGCGCTGTGCCTGATTTTCCATGGCATGGTTGATGGCAGAGTTGAGCAAGGCCAAAGCAGAGATTCACATTAACTATCTGTGGAGTAGGTCTTTTTTAAATGGTCAATAAAACGAGCCAAGAAAATATCAGAGGGGCAGAGTTTATTGCATTGACCAGTTAAGGCAGTAGAGAGATCAAAGAAAGAGACAGGGAGAGAGAGAGAGAAAAAAGGGAAGGAGGGAGGGATAGAGAGGAGGGAGGGAGAGCGAGAGACTAAAACAAAATGAATTGGGAAGGAAAAAGAGGTCCAAAAGACGAAAAATATTGGGCCCTGAAAAAGTCCACCCACAGCTGAAAAAAAGCGTCTGTCTCCAGCTCTGCCCTGGCTTGCTGTGTGTGTGGCTCCGCCGGCTTTGTCCCTCAAAGAGCTTTTTTTTTTCCTTCCCTGTGCTTTTTTCCCCCTCTCGCTCTCCCTCTCCCTCTCTCTCTCCCTCTCTTTTTTTTCCTGAAGAGAGAGGCTGGCGCCAGCAGTCTGGAACAGGCCTGACAGGATTTGAATTATAGAAGCTGAGTAGAGGGAGGAGGTGAGGAGGGAGGGAGGGAGAGAGGGAGGCAGGGAGGGAGGGAGAGAGGGAGGCAGGGAGGGAGAGAAAGAGAGAGCAAGAGCGAAAGAGACCCAGTTGTGTGTTTCAGTTGGTGTGTGTGGGTGGCTGGGTGTTTGTCACTTGATTGGTGTGTGTGTGTGTGTGTGTGTGTGTGTGTGTGTGTGTGTGTGTGTGTGTGTGTGTGTTTGTTTGTGTATTTATGTGTGTGTGTGTGTGTGTGTGTGTGTGTGTGTGTATTTATGTGTGTGTGTGTGTGTGTGTGTGATTGAGTGTAGCTGAGAAAAGGTTGTTATTTCAAAAGCAGTGCTGACGATCAGGCTGAACATTTGGGTCTATGCTAGATGAGCCAAGAGTGTTTTATTAATATATGTAAAAAAAAGTGTCAAAGTTTTGAACTGGCTAAATGTGCCTATTGATATAACTGAGCAAAGCTTAATATTTACACTGAATATATGCCAGAAGCTAGTTGTAATCATGAATAGATAATTCACACGATTGGCGCTACAACAGCCTTTCCACCAACAGAGCAGATCATCATTCATGATCGCAGGCCATGTTTCACACTTAAAAATGTGGACCCCCTTGGACCACTACCCCCCCCCCCACCCCCACCATCCTCTACCCCTCTCCTCCCAGTACTGAAATTGTTTCAGGCTGTAAAAGCTATTCCAGACAGGCACATCTGTTAACCTCCCCCAGATTTCAACTCTGCTAATGCAGTTCGGGGTGGGATGCCAGTGCCCAAACACTCACCAGTTAGTTTAACTCTGCCTGGGAGTGTTAGTTATCTCTGAGGGTCTTTGCACAGAACCTTCTGAAACAGTACCCAGAGCTAAATAAGCCACAGGCACAGCTGATGTTTATTTTCTGTGCAGGAGAGTATATGGTCCCGCAGATTTAAAGGGCCACCAGTTGTATGAAGACCTCCACGTGGTTGCCTTGGTGAGGTGGGGCTTCGATATTGAAGCTCGCCGAAGAAGAAGAGCAGTTAAAAAGATGCAGTGCTGGACTCAGTTGGCTGCCGTCTATCTGGTCCGGGTTTGCGTGCGTGACTCAGAGCTGTGAGACATGTGGCCCAGTCTAAGCAGAAAGAGAAAGGGGGAGAGAGGGAGAGAGAGGGAGAGAGAGAGAGAGGGAGAGAGAGAGAGAACAGCAATAGCGTTACATGGTCTGGTTGTCAAGGAGCGCAGGTCATAAACAGAACTGTGTGGTGAGGGAGGGAAGGAAAGAAAGAGAGAGAGGAGGGAGAGAGAGAGAGAGAGAGAGAGAGAACACACTGTGCTCCTGCTGCAGAGGGAAAGCACATAGTGTTTCAGGGAGAGAAACGCCCAAGAGCCGAAGTGATTCCAAATGTTGGAGCTCAGTCTGAACTCTGAGCGCAGACAGGAGACAGGGAGAGAAATGAGAGGAACATACAGTAGGGCATAAAAAGAATAGAAAAAAGAAAGGATAGGAAAAAGTAGAAAAGGAAGACAAACTACTGTACAACACAGAGTGAAGGTGCCTCAGCTAAGGAGAGAGATGTCCAGGAAGACAACTTGAGTCATAAAACAATAAGAGAGAAGGAAAGAGAGAGCAAAGAAGAGATGGGCATGGATGAGAGATGTGTGTGTGTGTGTGTGTGTGTGTGTGTGTGTGTGTATGATGAGTGTGTGTGTGTGTGTAGATGGGTCTCCAGTAAGACAGCTTAAGTGATGAAACTAAGTGAGTGAGAGAAAGAAAGATAGCCAGAAGAAGAGAGAGAAGGGAGAGGGGAGAGAGGTGTGTGTGTGTGTGTGTGTGTGTGTGTGTATGATGAGTGTGTGTGTGTGTGTGTGTGTGTGTGTGTGTATGATGAGTGTGTGTGTGTGTGTATGATGAGTGTGTGTGTGTGTGTGAGAGAGAGTGTGTGTGTGTGTGTGTGTGTAATGAGGGGCTCCCCCTGCTTGCCCCCGCATGTCCCTGTTGCACTAGTGACTAATGAGACCCTGGTCAGGGCTGCACCCAGCTGAGTGCAGGTCAGGTTAAATGGTCAAAGCAGAGAACCAGCATCACCCCATGACACTGAAACACACACACACACACACATGCATGCATGCACACACACACAGATACATGTTTGCACACGCGCGCACACACACACACACACACACACACACACACACACACACACACACACACACACACACACACACATACTTACACATACACTTTCACACTCATACATAGTCATATATGGACACACTAACACACACATACACAAATATAAGCACAAAGAGGCCCTTACACACAAACTCAATTACACAAACACAAACACACACACACACACATACACACATGCTGACAATCACACAAAAGCCAGCCCCATCCAGAACAAATTCACATACACACCAATACAGACATTTATTCTTGCACAATTATATACACACAAACACAGGCACTCACACACTAACAGACACACATACACAAGCGCACACATACATGCAGGGACACATAACCACACACACAGTCTTATGCAAAGTTTCCAGACAACAAATGCAAAAAACAACAAAATGCCAAGTCTGTACTACGGAATGATGTCTGTGGATGAATTATTGGAGATGCTGCCAAATTGCCAGGGATGCAAAGAATGGTTTCTTCTTCTCACAGACAAATGCAGACACACACACACACACACACACACACACACACACACAGGGCAAGCGGGATACCACACAGATGTGGTGCCCCACCACTCCTCTCTATGGGCACACCTGAGTACAGCTTCATGTCAGTCTCTTGGCTGGGAGCCTCTGTGTGTGTGTGTGTGTGTGTGTGTGTGTGTGTGTGAGAAATGAGAGAGAGAGAGAGAGAGAGAGAGAGTGTATGTGTGTGTGTGTGGGGGTGTAGAGAGGGAGAGTGTGTGTGTGTGTGTGTGTGTGCATGTGTGGGAGGGGTCTTGGAAAATTCATGAAATGGGAGCAAGCACAGGATGTGTGTGGTGTGTGTAGAGAGACTTGCTCTGTGCTAAGCTCGGAGGCTCTGTCTGTCTAGTGCAGACATTTTTACTCCAAATGTGGGACATGCCCCTGATACACTTTTAGGCATGGCAGTATTATCACCTACCATTTGTTCCCTGTTTATATCAGCCCTTTCTGAATTGATTTCAAGCTAATTATATTTGATTGTTGTCGCTTAACAATATAGTTACCAGATCTCAGTTTGTTAAGTAAGTCAGGGAAAGCATCAGAGAAAGAAACTGATTCAGGCAGAGGTGCCTGTATTTCATGATCATGTTGGGCTGGACTCCTCTCTCCCTGAACAACCTTTCTTTTCATATCCCACTGGATATTGGCTTTGGCTTTGGCATGGGTGAGTTAGCCCACATGTTTGATCAGGTCATTAAAGGAAAACTCAGCAGCATTTCAGACTGCAGCCTTTATACTCATCATGACCATCACTGCCATAGGTAGCTGGACAGAGTGAAGGATGGACAGACCATGGAAGATGGAGCAATCCAGCATTATGTCCAGAACAGAGTATCACACACATTTCCTTCACATTTGACTATTCGTCCAGAGGGTAATATTGACACATTTGTCTAATTATCAGTTGGAAATTTCGACCTCTGCAAATGCGCGCACATGGAAATGTGGTGCGGTGTAAATAAGACACAAGTGGCTTTGTGGAGCCCCTTGGTGCCCTGCCCCCTGTGGTTGGGGCTGGGGCTGGGGCCAGCGGGGCCGTGGGTGGGATGCCCTCCTCTGGGGCCCGCGCTGCAGTCGACGGGGTCAGAAGTTCAGCTCATGGATCTGAGGCGAGAGGAGCCACCCATCCAACCCCCCCCCCCTTCTCCCTGTCCTCCTTACCCTCCCACGCAGGCACACACACACACACACAAAAACACACACACACACACACACACACAAACACACACACACACACACACACAAACACACACACACACACACACACAAACACACACACAAACACACACACACACACAAACACACCATTGCTCTATGAGGCAGAAAAGACAGAAGGTGAGTGCAGTGAAATCTGTCCCCCTAGAATTACTGTAGTTTATAAACCAATAATGCAGAGGAAGAAATAAGAAATATTATCCAATACAGCTGATGGCTATGAGCCCAGACAGCAGATGCACACCAAAGCAAACGTATATACATATAGATGACAGTTGAGATATTCAAAATCAATGATGTCTTGTTGAAAAAACAGCTAAAGATTCCATACAAGGCAATCGAGAACAGCGCTATTGTCTAAAAAGAGTCTTTTCAACCTATTAAGCCTCTGTGAAAACACAATATTCCTGCTCTATTGACAAAGACTTATGTTAACATATACACAAACCAGACAGATTTTACTTGCAAGCTGGCATGTGAGGAAGAATTTAGGAAAGTGTTTCCAACATAAAAAAATCTAAATGAATTTTTTAATGAAATAGAAATAATGAAAATTAATGTAAATACTTCAACCTATACATGTGCATTGCTAATTGATGTCATGACTGAAAATGTTCAGCCCAGGCTGAAATTAAATGCTTCAATGGAATTTTCACAGGGAGAAAGAGCAGAACCAGAGGTTTACGAACTAGACTACAAAACCTTGGACCAAATGGTCAGTAATGTGTCTCGTTTGTGTTATAACAACATTGCAACAGCCTGGGCCACACACATCCCATTGTGCATCTAATGGGAGAGACAGTGAGCCACAGAGCTACTGCAGCACTCAGCCAGGTGGAGTGGCGTGGCGCTTGGCCCCCCTCTCGGTCAGCCACGTCCATCTCCTCATCATGCCTGGCCTTTAGACACACACACCTTCATCTCCGCCGCTGCTGCTGCTGCTGCAGCCACAGGTCTATCTCCCGGCCAGAAGGAACCAGGAGGGGGGAATGGAAGACATCACCTACCGCACAGACAGATCCCCAGCCAGAGGGAGAGAGAGATGTGTGTGTGTGTGTGAGAGAGAGAGAGAGAGAGATGTGAGTGTGTGTGTGAGAGAGAGAGAGAGATGTGTGTGTGTGTGAGAGAGAGAGATGAGAGAGATGAGCCTCCTTCAGTAAGAGATGTGGTATAAATATTAAGTATATACTTTTTTGATCCCATGAGGGAAATTTGGTCTCTGCATTTAACCCAATCGGTGAATTATTGAAACACAAACAGCACACAGTGAACACACAGTGAGATGAAGCACACACTAATCCCGGCGCAGTGAGCTGCCTGCTTCAACGGCGGCGCTCGGGGAGCAGTGAGGGGTTAGGTGCCTTGCTCAAGGGCACTTGGGGCTCGAACCTGCAACCCTCCGGTTACAAGTCCAGAGTGCTAACTAGTGGGCCACAGCTGCCCAGTTATGTGTAAGTGTGTGCTGGTGAGTGGAACATTTTCCAGGTGGCTTTTGGAAGAGGGCTGGTGTCACCAAAATCCTGTGACAGCCAGAGCAAGAAGCCCTTTATCACACAAGGAACAACTTGACCTGAGATGGTAGAAATCCCTCATTCCATACAAGCTTCCATTATAATGTCATGGAAACTAGTCATGTCAGGAAGTTTGATCTCTGATGACCATAATGGAACAAGGTGACCATAATATAATGAATTTACATATTACTTATTTCAGTGAAATGGCCTGGTGTTTGTGTGTATGGTGTATGTGTTTGCACTTTATGTGTTCTCAAGTGGTCCAGCGTATGAGGATCTCTGTATGAGAATTTGTGTGTGTGTGTGTGTTCTGTATATGCATGTGTGTGTGTGTGTGTGTGTGTGTGTGTGTGTGTGCCTGTGTGTATGTGTGCTTGTGTGTGTGTGTGCATGTGTGTGTGTGTGTTATGTGGGAAAAGGGAGAGAGGGAGAGAGAGAGAGAGAGAGAGGGGCATTCTTTCCCGGTGAAGTCACCATGTCTGTGGCAATGGGAGAGCGACTCTGTCTGCACGCGCACACACACGCACACACACACACACACACACACATGCATGCACGAACACACGCGTGCGCACACACATAAATGCCGGCAAGCACGCACACACACATACATCTATTCACACACATACTTACACACTAACACAGACACACACATTAACACGGACACACACACTCACAGAGACATCTCTGTCTGTCAGTGTCGGAGAGTGGGTGGGAGTAGAGCGCCACAGGGGTTTTTAGGAGGGGGGTAGAACAGAGGGGCAGAAAGGAGACAGAGAGAGAGGAAGAGAGAGAGAGAGAGGCAAAGAGAGAGAGAGAGGGGAAGAGAGAGAGAGAGGCAAAGAAAGAGAGGAAAAGAGAGAGAGAGCGATGAAGAGAGAGAGAGAGGGAGAGAGAGAAGCTGGAGGATGGAAGCAGGCTGTAGGTGAGGCACAGAGGGGAGAGAAGGAAAGATAAAGACATGAAAATGAAAGACAGGAGTATAAAACAGAATATTATTCCAAAAGGAAAGACTGTCTTAGAGCAAAGTGCATGTGGATAGCAAAGATGAGGGAGTCAAGATGACAGAGTGAAGAAGCAAACCAAACAGGCAGTTTGGGATACCCAGGCTTGAGTTTGAGACAAAGGTTTGGTGGGAGGACTGGATAAGGCTCAGGCATTCTTGAGTCAGGAGAGAAAAAAACAGCCATAGTTTCAGCATTAGCGTTCTGGACCTCCAGTATCCCATGAGCACACACATCACTGTAGAATGTTGCCTTCTGGGTAATAACAGCCTGTTCAAAGAGAGGGAGCTCAGTAAGTGAGGCATTGATAATGTGGTGATCAGTGAGCTTCATCTCTCAGACCAGTGAGAATGTAATGCACAGAGAGATGACACTTCAGTTAAATGTATATAGGGATTTTATAACACATTCTGCCATGACTATGAGTGGGAAATAACTAATTTAAGAAGTAAAATTCAACATTCATGAGGAGCTTATTTCAGTCATCACAAAATGTATAGTGGGTAGTGGAATAACTAACTATGCCCTGACACAAGGGAAAGCATGAAAACTAAACCCAGGAGTGCTATAGGTATTCTCATGTCACTTAATATTGTATAGTTTACTCAGTATGTGAGAGTATGTGACATATATAATGTAATCTCTTATATATCTAAGTCATGTTACAAATATAGACTTGAGTTCATTCAACAGACATGTATTCAGGGTTCTAAATTAACACCCTCCAACCCGCATTTAAATTTCATTTTGGCGGGTGTTAATAAAAACTTACTAGCCAGTTTGGCCGGTGATGCATGAGGCATTACATGCATGATACATAAGGATCTGTTTTCGGTCATATATCCCCGGCAGTAGGCCTACTTCCTACATTTCCCATGACCACTGTGCCGTAATGCTACATCGGCTGCACGCAGTTTGCAGTGAAACCAGCGCTAGAGACCATGGAAACGAACGGAGCGTCTACCAGAAAACACAAGGAATTAGAAGAACAAACGGAGCCAGAGCAGGGAGCATAAACTGAAAGATGAGGGAGTTAGCCAGTAAAGGAAAGTCAAAAGTACCTAAGTAACACATGTACATAACACAAATACATAATGCATTACGAAATATTAACGCAATTAACGCATTGTGTTTACCTATTTGCTTTGTGGGGGGCTGATGTCATGTAACGGAGGCCGCAAAACCTGAAGCAGCTAGATCGTTTATTTTATTGCCTATGGAGTTAGCTGAAGATGGAACGTGATGAGCTTAGGCGAAAATTTTCAGTTTTAAAAAGTTGCCTGATCAGTTATCACCACCACCACACGCATCACACACTGTGCGTAGGGCACCAAGAGACAGAGGAGGGACCAACATTTAGCCAATAAATAGTAGCTGTACTGCAAACTGTTTTTCACTCTTGTTAGAGAAAGTATACAATGTCAACATGCACCTACAGCATGTTACATAAAGATGATACTTTTCGGGTCCTCTCTATAAAGATCCAACTTGAACATAGGCCCTATGCTACTCCATTTAATTGAGAATGCGTCTGAGCGCAGGAGAGGGAGAGAAAACGAGTGGCAGGTAGCTAGCTGATGATAATTGATATCTCCTTTTTATTAAGTTAAGATTAAACTAAATGCAGCAGTGGTTGGGACAGACTTGTGGGGGCGAGAAAAGGAATGAAGCAGGGGATAAGGATATATAGAGAAATAGATAGATGAGATCCCAAACATGAAATGAAGTGTTTGCACTTTCTGTGTATATTTTGTGGTATGTATTCATGGCAACAATGTTAATAAAATGACCAAATGCATTCAGTGACACTCATCTCATAAACTCATAATTCTCTTATTTTCACCGGAAAAAAATTGGCTAATAGAAATTCTGATTGGCTAGTAACTTTAGAAAGTTACCAGCCACATTGGCTGGTGATCAAAAAAGTTAATTTAGAACCCTGCATGTGTTGCTTTATAATTACTTATTCAGGGCTTATTAATATGTTATTCTCCTGCAGATCCTTCTACCGTGACAAAACATTTCTGAACCTGTAATACAGTAGTTCTCTACTAAAGTGGAACTTAGGCAAAACCTTTAGTATTTTCACTTAGATAATGATTACATACTAGGCTTACACTTTTTTAGTTTCAGTATATAAACAATTCTGGTCTGTTTTGTTAGAATCCCAGTTAGTTTTGTGAAGGCTACATCAGAGCATCATCCCAAATCAAATGGAGGGGCATGTATTCAACATACCGGTGGCTGACACAATCTATAGCTAATCTAAAGCATGTCATAGTACAGCATCTTCTCCCACATTATTGAGCCAACCAGTTTGGGTTGAGCCCGTCCCCATCTCACCAGGGACACAACTCTGGTGTGGGGCATCTCTCGTCCAGACGGGCGAGACTGAGGGCTGTGTGTTCTGACAGATAAGGTTCTTTGTGGGGTCCGTCCACCTGAGTGCCTGGCGGCCGTCCGGCCTGCATCAGGGCCCCGCAGCACCGCCACGGCACTGGCCCACACGAGGCGAGGCGCTCAAGCGCCGCCGGTAATTGCCTCAGTCTAGACGGCGTCTGGGACGGGGAACAGTCGCACATTGAGTTGTGGGGGAGGGGTGGGGAGCTGACGGCACGATTGACCAGAAACAGTGGCCCTCTCCCGAAGAAAGGGAAAAGAATATTAAAATAGTTTTTGTGCTTTTGAGTATTTCCCATACACCATTGAACCTGAATGCAGGAGATGAGACGGAAAGTTCTTATACACCTCTATGATGTGATAAAAGTGTTCAGTGTTGAGTCTCAATGACATTCATATTGTTAGCTGAAGTAGATTTATGACCTTTGATCCATAAATAAGTGCATGATAGTGGACAGTCCCTTATCTTAAGGTGGTCTTTATAAATTATAAATAAAATTATAAATACACCATTCCACCATCCAGCATCATATGCCCAACAGAAACAGAAACTCTGTGGACTTCATGAGAAAATCTCAACAGTGATACAGACAGATGCATTTGCTGTAGCAATATGGGAATTTGCATGGGATTAGTGTTGATTAGTATAGTAGGGTAGTAGGACAGTATTAGTGTGGGATTAGTAATGAGATGTTTACATTTGTAATGAAGAAAATGTGTTCAATCAAGGTAATCTGGACTATTATGACTTTTTAACAAAAACAAAACTGATGGAAAATTGGAAAGTGTTTTGGTGTGGAGTAACCTGCATCCTCAATTACTGCGGTTGTAACAAATGTTGCATGTAAACCATTTACTCTTAGCAAAGGCAAAAACTAATTTAATGTCTAATGACATTTAAAAACATTTAAAAGCCATTTTAATCTGAGCTGAATGGCACCTTATTTGTGCCAGATGCCTCATCTGGTTTTCGGTAGTTAGTGTTGGTATCCCAACCAACCCATGAGCATTCTTGGAAATTGTAGCATTCCTGTATGTTAAAAATGCAACTTTGCTTATATATTCTTCTATCCATTGTTGTCACAACTCAAAGCTCAATGCTATGTATGTATATCTAATACATACATTTAGTGCTGCAGATAGTACATTTTTGGTCCATTGTGTTTTAATGACTATGTCTAAAACCTTATAAATGTGTAAATGTGTCCCTTACAGTTCTCTGTGAACGTGTCATGTGTGCATAAGTTTTTCTGTCTCTTTGTGAATGTTACTCTACCTATTTTTCTCTGTATACATAATGTGTTTGTGGTGTTGCATTTTTATCTGTGTAGTTTGTGTTTGAACCTATGTATCTGTGAGTCACTTGAATTTCGAAAGAAAGTCACTTTCTTGAATTTCCCCTGGGGATCAATAAAGTATCTATCTATCTATCTATCTACTTGGTGTTTGTTTATATGTCATTGAAGGTCTATCTGTGTGTGATTATTGTCATGCTTGAATCTGTGAGTGTGCATATTATGTACCACATGTACATAATATGTGTATATATGTATGCATTAGTGTGTGTGTGTGTGTGTGTGTGTGTGTGTGTGTGTGTGTGTGTGTGTGTGTGTGTGTGTGTGTGTGTGTGTGTGTGTGTGTGTTTGCGTATGCACATGTGTTTACCTTTGTGAATGTGCCATGTGTACACACATATGTCTCCCCGTCACTTTGTGTGTGTTTGTATGTGTGTGTATCTGTCTGTGTTTGCATCTCTGTGAGTATCTGTGTGTATTAGCATGTGTATGTGTGTGTGTGTGTGTGTGTGTGTGTGTGTGTGTGTGTGTGTGTGTGTGTGTGCGCACGCACTCATACATGAACCCGGGCGTTTGTGTTGCCTCCACCAGCTCTCACAGCTCGCCACACACCTCCACACATCAAACAGCCCCGGATTCAAACGGCCCTCTCTGTCCCACAGCTAGCCTCCCAGAAACCCTTTCATTCCTTACAGACACACAGAGGGAGAGAGAGAGAGAGAAAAGGAGGGAAAAATGAGGCTTGGGGGGTGGGTAGAGGAGGCATTGCGGAGGAGGGGGAGAGAAAGAAGGAGAGCAAGAGAGTGAGAGAGGGGAGGGGAGGGGGAGAGAGAGAGGAGGAGGAGGGGTGTTCAGGCAGCATTGTAATGATGGAGCGCAACTCAATACTCTCGCATGCTGAATATTCCCCTGGAGGCTCTTTCCATTACCCGAGCACAGCAGAATGGTGGTGTCGTTGAGTTTAGCCGAGCTGCCTCTCTCTCTCTCTCTCTCTCTCTCCTCTCTCTCTCTCTCTCTCTTTCTTACTTGCTCACCCGTTCTCTCTCTCTCTCTCAAATCTCAAACGTCCCCCTCCCTTTCTCTCACCCTATCTGTTCTTCTATCCCTCCTCCCCCTCCCCCTCCTCCTCCTCCTCCCTCTCTCTCTTGTTCAAACCCTCCCTCCCTCCCTCTCTCGCTCTCTCCCTCTCTCTCTCAAGCTCTGTGTTTTTCCATAGGCACATTGTGTAAATGTAACCTTTCACTAGGCCCCTCCCCTCCAGGAAGTTTGCTGGCCCCTTTGCTGCCAGGAAATATGAAAAACTGGCAGGATGCCCATTTAATCTGCAAACAGAGAGGGAGAGAGAGGAGCGCACGAGAGAGAGAGAGAGAGAGAGAGATGGAGGGAGAGGAGGGAGGAGAGCCTGAGTGGAGGTGAGGTGGAGGAGAAGGAAATGTTACAGCCACCCGCACCAGTAGAAAGAGAGGGGGGAAAAAAGAAAGAAAACGAGGAGAATTTGACTTTGGAGAAAAAGGAGTCTGATCATTCAAACGGCAACACTTACTTTTTTGAAGCAAAAGACTACAAACGGACTTTGTCACAACCAGACACACACAAACATGCGCTTACAAACGCACAAACACACACACACACACACACACACACACACACACACACACACACACATTGCATGTGCTGAGACAAATGTACAAACATAAACACACACACACACACACACACACACACACACACACACACACACACACAAGCACATTTTTGCCCTGCCACTGCGAACACACCCTGGTGAAGCATTTCTTCCTTGTAGCTATTGTGTCATGCCGTGCTTTAGTGAAAAATCAACACTGTAGCTCCAACCATCTCTTGTGTTGCAATCTCTCTGATACTCCTTTGTCGAAACCAAAAGCAAGTTTATGAGACATGCTGTGTTGTGCCTCATAGTGGGAGCAAATAACTATGCCTTTCAATCTCTACAATGCTATTTGTTGTCACTTTGTAGTGCTGCTGTGTGTTACTATGTTACAACAGCACAATAGAGCACTAGTAACTGTTTTCTACTCATGGGCTGGCAGTTTCCTTATGTGTTATATCTCACCACTCAAGGGCACCTTGAAACGAATGCCTCAGTCTTCAGAACATGATTCAACCACCATAAAAACGAACCTTGTGTATTTTCTTCTTGCTCGTTTTCAAATGAAATGTTCATTTCAAATTGTTGTCCTCAGATAAATAATGCTAAGTAACCATGAAGGATGTGTCATTTTGGAGACTCCCACTAGACTCCCATGATGCTTCACTGCACTGGTGAATGTATAAAGTTTATTGAGAGAATAGCAAATAACTAACATGTGTGTGTGTGTGTGTGTGTGTGTGTGTGTGTGTGTGTGTTTGTGTGTGTGTGTGTGTGTGTGTGTGTGTGTGTGTGTGTGTGTGTGTGTGTTTGTGTGTGTGTGTGTGTGTGTGTGTGTGTGTGTGTGTGTGTGTGTGTGTGTGTCTTTGTTGTCGTATGTACCTTGTCTTCTGTGTCTTGTCAGTGGTCATTTTTGTGTATCTCTTTGTTTCTCTGTGTGAGTGTTGTACTGACTTACTCAAAGTCTGTCAGTTGTGTGTGTGTGTGTGTGTGTGTATGTGTGTGTGTGTTTTACTCAGAGAGGGAGGTTCTCTCTCTCTCTATCTCTCTGTATCTCCCTCTGTGTGTGTGTGAGAGAGAGTGTGTCTTAGGGTAGGGAGGGAGGTTCTGTTTGACAGTGTGTGGTGTGTCTTTGTGTGTGTCTGTTTGTGTGTGTGTAGTGTATTTATATGACTGTCTCTGTGCGTATCTGTGTGTGTGTGTGTGTGTGTGTGTGTGTGTGTGTGTGTGTGTGTGTGTGTGTGTGTGTGTGTGTGTGTGTGTGTGTGTGTGTTTGTGTTTGTGCGTGTTTGTGTTGTGTGTGTGTCTCTCAGCACTCGTGTTCTTCCTGATAAAGCTGACTCTCTCTGGCTCCGGAGCTTGGGTCATGCAGATGCGGAGTGAGTCACCTCCTCTCTGCTCTCCCGTACGGAGCGTTTCCCGTCAGCCCAGCGCAGCTCCCCAGCTCTTGGCTGTTTACGGGCCTCGCGTTCGTCACCACCACCACCACCACCACCACCGACGGGATCTGTGTGCTCCACTCAATCTCTCTCTCTCTGACTGTGGGGGCCAGAGCTCTCTCGCAGTTTAGGCAGTGCAGAGAGAACGAGGGAAGTGCATTTACCTACAGTGCCACCTGGTGGCCAGGGGAGGAACTGACAATGCACGTCACATGATTGGAGGTCGGAAAAGGGTGTCACAGTGCCATCTCTGGACAAATGGAGCAACTGCAGCTTGTGAAGACCTCTGTATGGCTCAGTTTCATTGAGAAGGCAAGGGAATGGTTAATTAATTTTTAAAATGATTGATTCTTTAGACTTTCCCATGAATGCAGATGAAGCCAGTTTGAGATTCACCATATCAATGTGTCCCTTACTCAACTGGCATGGTTGAGACTGTTATTATTGTGAACACATCACAATAAATGATATAAATGAACAAATAATTAATTATAATTGTAAAATACATATAATATATATATATATATATATATATATATATATTTTTTTTTTTTTTTTTTCATCTCATCTCATCTGCAGCTGCACCATGGATGAAGGTGTCACACTCCTGTTGTACAGGGGCCGGAATGCAGGGCAGATGTTGACTTCTGCCACCCTTCCTTCCCTCATTCTTTTCTATCTCTCTCTCTCTCTCTCTCCCTCTCTTTCTCTCCCTCTCTTTTTTTGCTCTTCCAGGAAGTCCTTCCCTGTGTATGACGCACTTCCTGGCGGTTGCCAGGTGACAGGGGAAACAGTGTCTGGTGTGGCGGGGCTCGTGGGAGGTTGGAGGGCTCTGTTGTTTTCCTGGCACATGTTCACAGATTGTTCGGCCGGCTCGCTGCACATGCTTCATCAAGGGGGACAATAGGCAGCGTAAAGGAGGAAACCTGAAATATCCAGTCATCATCATCCGTATCACACAGGCCCTCATACGCCATATCATCCAGCAGGGCCTCTTAGCCTTCTTTGGGTCTTTTCAGTTTGATCTCTTGTTGTCTAGTGGTCATACACTGATTAGCCACATTGGAAACAATAGCCTCTGTTTCTGCTTAATGCCTTCTGGTGAATTCTTGAGACCATTTGCCACTGGTGGTCCCAAGAAACAAATGGTTCTGCCATGCAATGGGCACCCGGCATGAAGAAATGTTTTCTGACACAGCTTAAAAAACAAACTATTTTCCCATCACTCTCTTTTGTTGGTGTGCTCAAGTAAATCTTCCGAAGCTTTTCATGGAGTTTTTTCAGCTCTTTGGAGGAAAATATGTGGCCTCTCTCAAATGTTTGAGTTCTGATGGTAGCAAGGCTAAAATAAATCCAGTTCATTTGGACCAATTTAGGATTTCCACATATCACAATCACACACACAACCCAGCTCACCACCATGACGTGCAGTGGGACTACAGTCTAATTTCAGAGCGGCAGACAGTGTTGCAGCACTACAGTAATTTCAGTGAGGTCAGCCTACAGTATGAGCTCTCCCGGCATGGAAGGCCTGAGTCAGGATGAGAGGCTGTCCTCTCCCGGGCTGGGCTGCCTCCCCTGGCTGTGGTTTGGTGGAGCAGCAGTCTAGCAGTCGCAGCTCGGCAGACACATGACTCACCTCCAGAGACCCAGGAGTGGAGTGGGGTCCTGGGCACCATAGCAGGGGCGTATATGGAAGAGGGGAGAAGTGAAGTGAGTGAGGGCATCCACACACACACACACACACACACACATACACACATTCATACCATCCACATATACACACCCACACACATACACACATTCATACCATCCACACATACACACCCTCAAATGCACACACACACACACACACACGTATACCTCTGTTCCCCCCAACCAACAGACACACAGCTAGGCACAAACACACACTCAAAGACAACAGTGGCCGGTGCAACAGTGGTAGGTCAGTATGATGCCAGGTGCTGACCTGGTAAGGTTCAGTGTGTGTGTGTGTGTGTGTGTGTGGTTGGAAGGGGGTTCTCTCTGCAGTGGTGAGTCATGTGAACAGCCTCCCTGCTCTCTGTGTGAATGGAGCCTCTTATCTCAGACAGGCCCTGTGAAGTGGAATTCTGTGGCAAACGCACCCCCCATCCCAACCCCCCCAAGCTACTCTGACAGACATCTGAAAGGGGGGCTCTGAGAGGTGGGGAGGGGGCTGTAAAGCACTAGGGGGTGTTGGGGGAGATGTGCTGGGGTTGGGGGTTGGTTGTGTGTGTGTGTATGTGTGTGGGGGGGGTTAGTATTTAAATTCCTGCTTTGTTCCGTTAACTCCCTCCCTTCCAGCAGCCCCCCCTCTCCTTCCACACACACCCTCACACACACACACACACACACACCACCCCCACCACCCCAGCCCCACACACAAACCTCACCCACCCCCCTCCCATCCCCCGCCGCCCCCCTCGCTCCAGAAAGCCCCTACCCTTCCCAGCCTGTGAGAAGAAAACACAGGCAGCCGGGGCCGTTGGGCTGGGGGAGAGAGCAGTGCGGGGGAGGGCAGGGGGGGGGGGATTTGTGCTGGGGCTGCAACATCCTGTCTGGCTCCAGAATGTGCCCTTTGTTTGTGTGGAGTTCCTCCCCAGCCATGCTAGCTGACCAGCAGCTTCTCAGTTTCACACACACACACACACACACACACACACACACACACACACACACAGACAGACATATGTGCATACTCACAGAGACACTATACACACACACACACACACACACACACATATATGTGTGTGTGTGTGTGTGTGTGTGTGTGAGAGAGAGAGAGTGTGTATAAATGTGAGTATGTGTGTGTGTTTGTATATACGCATGTATGTATGTTCAAAATAACGTGTAATTTACAATTAATTAATTACAGAATTAACGCTGATTAATCACATTTCGTAATAACCTTTGACCCAGTGCACTTCTGGTTACAGTGACTGAAGGAGGCAGACGAGAAAGCGCTGCTTGGTCCAGTAAATGGAACATTTAGCCTACGCTTAAAAAAAAAAAAAAAAAAAAATGCCAATATGGAACTGTTGACAGTTCTCTGCGATTTCTGCAGTAAGGAATTTCCGTAGGCTACCATAGGAGTTCGTCTGAAGTATCACCTCAATTCAAAGAAACCTGGGTAAACAAATTAGCACACCCCTTGATGATAATAAGTAACGCTGATGGCCAGCCTTGTCAAAGTTAACTTTGCAAACGTATTGACGTCTGTTCACTTATTGCAATGGAATTTCATTGAAAGGGAAAGTAAGCTAGTAAGACGTTGCCACGCAACACCTTAAACTGTCACGTTCTATCTGTGTGGCGAACTATTTATTTTGTCAGCGGAAGACACAAAACAGTAGCAAAATAATTTATATAAAAATAAAAAGACCCATTGTGTTAGGTTTCTTTTCTCGTTTTGGCAAGTAGCCGTATAATAAGCGGGATAATGTATTGTCCGCCGGTAATTATCAGAAAATAAGTCCCTTCAGGTCGAAGCAAAACCCTTCTGCTGCGCGTTGGGGTTCTGTTCACCCTGTCGGGACTTATTTTCTGATTTCCGTCAGACGATACATTAGAAGCTATCCCTTAGTTAATCGTCTACATTACCTCAGTGTTAGGGTACTGCACACGACAACAGTGAGTGGAAACTTAAGTCAAAGATTCTCTAGTTACCGTCTCTTATCTCTTGTCAGTTGCATTTACCATGCTAAAAAAACATCTTGCGAGAATTGTGAAATATTACCTTGTCAGTAGATATAGGCCTACTGTAGCTCTTTGGAGATCGTTTTCCCCTGTTAGTCTGTTAGTCCTTCGCCTCCACAACAAAAGCATTTTCATTGTGTACAGGGGAAACAAGCCCTGAGAAGTAGGCTATTTACAACGGCAAAGTAAAATATAAATATATCGCGACTCTAGAGGGAGCTCTTGAGTCGCCAAAAATAGGCTACCTGAAACTGCAGAGGATTGTTTTTCAGTCTACACTGCAAAAAATGAATTCTAACCAAGTGTTGATCTTATATTAAGATTAAAAAATCTATTTGGTATTGTTTCTAGTATAAAGAGACTTACCTAGCGCCCTCTCAAAAGATCATTTTGACTTAATTTAAGAAGACTTTAACTTATTTTAAGGAGTCTTATCAAGACAAATTTGCTCAACGCACTGGCAGACAAATTTGCTTATTTTTAGGACAAATTTGCTTAACGCACTGGCAGACAAATTTGCTTGTTTTCAAGATGAGATATCTTAAAATAAGTCAATGTTTTTTTAAATTAAGTCAAATGATTTCACAAGAAAGCGCTAGGTAAGTCTCTTTATACTGAAAACAATACCAACTAGTTTTTTTTATCTTGATATAAGATTAATAACACTTGGTTAGATTTTGTTAGATAAGCAGTTTTTGCAGTCTATAATCTATAATGTTGGTTTGGCTATTCATTTATTTACTCATCCGCCAAAATTTGAATTTTTTTAAATACGTTCATAGCATAAATAGATGAATGCGATTAATTTAGATTAATTAATCACAGAGTATGTAATTAATTAGATTCTTTTTTTTTTAATCGCTTGACAGCTCTAATGTATGTATGTGTGTATTATGTATTATATATTACACAGCATACACACGCACACACACACAGACACACACATGCTTACATAAGTAGACATAGACATGTGCAGACCAGAAAGAGAGATATACATAAAGAACCCTAAGCAGAGGGCCAGAGAGAGGGGGTGAGTGAGAGAGAAAATCAGACACACACACACACACACACACACACACACACACACACACACACACCAGAGGGTTGGGGGCCACAAAGACACAGGGGCCCCTTCTCATATGAGTGATTTGAAGCCTTCACACAGCTGATGAGGAGGCTCTGTAGTCACGCATTCTGTGTGTGAGCAATTGAGCACCAAGAGCACCATTAATCTGGGACAAACTGATCAGCATGTGGACTCTGGAGTTAGGCTGTCGGTTTAAACCCCAGCCAGGCTAATTACAGCAGGGAATCTTTAACTGTCATATAGGGAGTCATAGGCACATCTATTTTTCCCTCACAAGGGCTCTAGGTGTGGGAGAGTGGTTGGGATTGTGGGTATTGGAGTCATTGCTTGCATGAGTGTGTCCAAATAAGGCCGTAGGGGCTTGCGCGTTTGAGCGCTATCAGACTGTGATGTTTACTCCTTCAATGGCTTTGCCACGTGTTCCTCATGTGACTGCTGAGAGGAATGTTGGGCCGTTTGGGCCGTTTACTCGCCGCCACACACACACACACACACACACACACACACACACACACGAACACACACATACATACTGTACAAGCGAGCAAATGAGAGGGAGAGACAGAAAAGAGGGGGGAAATATAGCAACAGAGAACTTATCAGGAACATGAAAATGCACATTGTGTGTGTTTTTCTTTTGAGAAATGTACTGTAGTGACTTTCTCATGTTACAAGAAGGGGACTGAAAACTCTTCAGAAGGCCTTTCAAAGAACACATTTAATTTAAACTATCTTTACCTCCCCAGTTTATCAGTTGGTAGACTCAAATGTATGGGTCTAGAATCTCCTCTTGACATTCCAAGATGCCATGGATTCAGGTGCTGCTTGTACAATTCACCGCACTCCTCAAAAACCTCTGAAAACAACAATAAAAACATTTCTGACACTTGAATAGGTTTTCTCCCATTTAGGGGGTATTAATTCTTTGGGATTTAGTTTCCACCCTACATTGCTCTCCAGAAGGTGGCATTATGTCAAAACAAATGTTAAGCCTAGTGTGGTGAAAATGGCAAACATACAACCCTCCTTATTTATATTTAAAAGCATACATCTGGTTTTGTACTCGTTCAGCAAAAAAACTAATCCCTGTAACACTCAACTGGTAGAGTGGTAGATCCCTCTGGAAGCTACTATGTGTGTGTAAAACACCGGCAGATAAAGAATAATGATTAAAGCCAGTAACACAGAGGTACAGTGAAACTACACAGGGCTTGTGTGCACACCGGGGATGGGAGGTATTGCATACTGTGGTAAGGTTACCCATCATACTACACAATCAATCAATAGTCAATCACATGTCAATGGGCGTTTCACCTGTTGCATAGCGACACCTGGTGGAAAGCCTCGGCATGGCTACTTTTCCCAATCAAGACACCCCAGTTCCATGCCCCCATCCTCACCCCTCCACCCCCCACCCGCCACTCACTGGCCTTCTGCTTCATGCAAGTCACATCACGCTGGGTGCTGCTCCGATATGACAGTGGTTTATCACAGCTGATCCCAGTTTGGCGAGCTGTATTGCTAGCTAATAGCTCTTCCTGTATAATAGCATTCTGACTTGTAATGTTTATGTAGGAACACAAGCAATTTACATTTACATGTGTTTATATCTGTGTTTACATGAATGCATTGTGAATGCATTTAGAATCTCTATTAGTAGTAATTAGTAGTATTACAACACAGCTGAGGCCAAAATGGATGGTTAGAATAAGGTGCTGTCAGTTCCTTTACATAAACATATTACAATATCTCCATGATCCTTTAGGTATTACAAAGAAAACAAAGCACACAGCTACAATCTATGTTCAATAAGTAAAGTATAAACTCAAGAATATGACTGTAATGCATCTCAGTATTCATTACAATTCATCACAATGAGATGACGAAGCAGAGAGAGGTAAGCTTATTATGTGCACCATGTCCTATATGTGTGCAACCCTGCAATACGTGCTTGTGTACATCAATACCAATATTTGTATGTATATGTGTTACACTGTGTGTTTATGCCTCAGGGAGGTTGTTCGTATATTGGGAGGATGGCATACCTGATCTCTACATATCAGCATATCGGAGTGAACCCATTTCTGTGTGTGTGTGTGTGTGTGTGTGTGTGTGTGTGTGTGTGTGTGTGTGTGTGTGTGTGACTCTGTGTGTGTATGTGTGTGTGTATGTGTGTGCCTGTGCTTGTGTGTGTGCGCATGCACAAGTGCGAGGGTGTGTTCGTATACGCATGTATGTATGCATGCGAGTGTATGTACGCTGGTGCATGTGCGCGTATATGTTTGTACATTTTTACACCAGATCGTAGAATTATGAATGTGGCCATGATAGCACGTAGCTTCTCTCTTTCTCTATGTACCAATTACCGCTTCACTTATCCTTCAGCTTTCTCCTGCCTCACAGCCACCTCACCGCGCCTTGCCTCGCACTCCCTTTGAGTTATAGCAGCTGCTGGTGTGTGGCTGTGGAATTGATGCCGTCGAGCGAGGGAAGAGAGAGAGGGAGAGCAAGGGAGGGGAGAGAGGAGGAGGAGAGGAGAGGAGAGGGAGAGCGGGAGAGAAAAGGAGATGAGAGGGAGAAAGTGATGGGAATGGGAGGAGGAGGAGAGAAGAGAGAGAGAGAGAAGGCTCTGTGGAGTAGAGGGGGAAGGGGCAGGATGGGAAGGAAAAATGGAATTACAGAGGAGGACTGACAGGTAGGGAGAGAGAAGGGGAATGAGAGAGAGAGAAGGAGAGAGAGAGAGAGAGGAGAGCGGGACAGAAAGAGAGAGAGAGGGTGAGAGAGGGAGAGAAGGAGAGAGAGAAGGAGAGTGGGACAGAAAGAGAGAGGGTGAGAGAGGGAGAGGAGCGAACCCAAATGGGAATGGTGTGTCTGGGAAACAAAGGACGGACAATAGAGGGGTGTGCTGAGGAGGACACAAACATGCTGCTCTGGAGAAGGAACGATGGAGACAGAGAAGGAAGGAGGAGACACGAAGAGAGGGAGAGAGGGAAAGAGAGAGGGAGAGAGAGAGGGAGACAGAGAGAGAGAGGGAAAGAATTGGAGGACAGAGCCAGGGAGAGAGAAAGGGAGAGAAGGAGCATGTGAAAAAGAGTAGGAATCAGCAGAAGGTTGTGGTGATGGTGATGTTGAGGAGGTGGGGGTTGCAGTCCCAAAGCTCAAGGGGGGGGGGGAGATCAATAACTAATTTCAGTGCTGAGCTCGAGTCAGACTGTTTTCCAATAAGCCCTGGACATAACGAGTTAGCTTGAATAGCTGTAGTCCTACTCTCTGCTCTTGTCTCCACCCCTCCCTCCCTCCCTCCCCGGCCGAGCCTCACGCACACGTCTCCCAGGACCGCAGCTACCTATGGCTGGATCGATGCTCCACAGGCCCTGGTTGGAAATTAGATGCCTGGGCTTCGCCAAGCTCTGCTGGCCCAGCAGAGGTGAGGGTTTGTGGGAAGCGTGAATGGATTCCTTGTGTCTACGTATGCAGGTTCGAAGGACGATCTCTTTTTCATTGTTTATGAGACACATTGGGAGAGAGAAAGAAAGAAAGAAAGAAAGAAAGAAAGAGACAGAAAAAGAAAGAAAGAGGGGGGGCAGTGAATGTATATTGGAATGTGCATTATTCTAAGGATGCTTACATACTGTACATCAATAGTACATGGAATCATAGCATAATATCATTGAAAATCAGCATCAACAGTATGTGGACGTACAATATGTATTCCTATTATGATTGAGTTCCAGTCTTGTTTGGGCTATGTGTGTTTTTCTGTGTACCAATATTTGTACATCTGTGTTTTTTCCGCCTTCTGGACTTAGCCACACCACCAGGCAAGCTGTTTTGCCAGACGTCAATACATGGTGACCACAGCCAGTGTTGGAGCATCTCGGGAGACGGGTGAGCACAGACGTGTGTGTGCCAGGCTGGAGGTTCTACCCCTCAGACTGGGAGTGGCGTGCCAGCTGGGGCATCTGCCAGCGGGGCCCGGTGACAGAGCAGGCTGACGCCTCGCCAGCCAGCTAGGGCTGAGCACTGTGTGTGTGTGCACTGTGTGTGTGTGTGAGTGTGGAGTGTGTGAGCACTGTGTGTGTGTGTGTGTGTGTGTGTGTGTGTGTGTGTGTGTGTGTGTGAGTGTGGAGTGTGTGTGAGCACTGTGTGTGTGTGTGTGTGTGTGTGTGTGTGTGTGTGTGTGTGTGTGTGTGTGTGTGAATGTGGAGTGTGCGGTGTGTGTGTGTGTGTGTGTGTGTGTGTGTGTGTGTGTGTGTGTGTGAGAGTGTGGAGTGTGTGTGTCTCCGGGACAAGTGTCCTCTCAGCACGACCTCACACCAGAAGACATCCCCCACCCTCTCTCTCACACACACACACACACACACACACACACACACATACACATGCATGCATGCATGCACACAGACACAGTCTCAGGATTTCAACCCTACAGAGTTTCACTACTAAGTAGTAACATGATAAGAAGCAATCATTTTAACACATACTACATTGCAATAACAATGTCTTTGGTGTTCACATAAATCTTCATGTTGAGTATGCAGAATTTATGGTGAAATGTTCACTGATTTGTGCTGTATGTGTAATCCAAAACTGTGCATAAACGTGTCCATGGATTTTTCTAATAAGTATGCTTCTTAAACAGAATGTGACTGACCTTAAAAATCCCCTGTTTGCACTATAGCCTTCTTGCTCCTATGGTGCAGCTGCAATTCAATTAGATTGCATTTCCACACGTGCACCATTAGATGGCGCTGCTGAGCACAGGCCAACTTGCCCCTGCAGTCCGTAGCAGAGCCCAATCAGAGCCCATATCAGCCTGGCCACGGGAGGAGGTGCATGGAGGAGGTGCGTGGAGGGGCTGGGGAGGCAGACATAGCCAGTGCCAGCTCCTCAGGGCCTCTCCCTGTCTGTCTGTGAGTGTCTGTGTGGGAACACTCGCTCTGCCTCCCACCACCACCAACACACACGCTATATTTACCGTCGCACACAAAGTGCCTCGCAGCTTAAAAGCTCCGGCTCCAGATGTGGGAGCTGTCCCATCCCGTTCCGTCCCGTCCTGGACAGGAGCAGGACATCAGACGGGACGAGAAATGGGTCACGCCGTTCAATCAGCCAATCAGGACCCCATCTCTCTCACTCTCTCAGCGTCCCGGCAGCCGAGGGCCTACCGCAGGAAGACTGGGGAGCCTCTCTGTCTCAGAGATGGAGACCAGGGTGGAGACAGAGAGAGAGGGAGAGAGAGAAAGTGAGAGAGAGAAAGAGAGAGAGAGAGTGACATAGCGGCTTAGACAGAGACGGAGTGAGAAACAGCCTGGAAGAGAGATAGAAGTAGTAACAGACACAAGGTGATAAACAAGAGAGAGAGAGAGCGAGAGAGGCAGACACAGATGGATGAATAGAGAGGGAGAGATACAGAGAAGGATAGAGGAACGGAGGAGAATGACTGTGATAAAGAAACAAGAGATGGGCAGAGAGGAGAGAAATGCAGACTTGAGACTGTAATCGTATGTTGTGAACCCACCTAGTGTCCAGCACACACATCATGTCACACACACACACACTCACACAGGAGCCCACTAGGAGGTATAGACCACTGCGTCACACCGACAGGACAAGAGCTCTCAGCTGTTGTCCTGGTGACAGTGAATGACTAGGAGAAAGCTAACGTGAGCCATCGCCTGAATAGCAACCTAAAAGCTATGCTTCATTTATAACTCTGCTCACCCTCCCATCTCTCTCTCTACTCTCTCTCTCTCTCTCTCTCTTTCTTTTTCCCACTTCTCTCTCTCTCTCCTTCTCTTTATCACGGGATCCATTGTTTTTGTTGTGTTGTGTTTTATCCTCCTCCTCCTCCTCCTCCTCTCTCCTCACTCTTGCTGCAGCGGGTCCCTACCCACTCTCAAGCCTGGCAGGCGTGGCGTGGTGGAGAGGGGAGGTTTGCCTCTGTGAAATATTAATGACAAAATGGGCTATGCATTTTTAACCAAGCACCAGCCAGCCACCCGGGGTCCTCATCAGCCCGCGGAGTTCAGCCAGCTGAAGCTGGGTGGATGCTACAATTGCACCTTTTTTTTTACTACTACAGGCGTCCAAGGCTCTGCCTGAGGTCTATTCCCCAGTGAAGGAGCTGGTGGTGGGGTCCATTTAGAAAGGACAGCTCATATGTGTGGCCTTCATGGACACTGTTGAAGAGTAGTGGGCAAACAGAGAGACGGCGGGGCCGACACAAAGAGGGAGTCGTCATCGCAGTCCACTCGTGTGGCCTCCTCGGGTGTGTGTGGGACTCGAGGAGGGTGTGGTCACTGGTCGATGGAGGATTGCAGTAAACCAATTACACGCCACTGCGGTGAGTTTCACACATAACATTTTCTACAGAGGTCAAGTCAGCACTGTCCTCTCTCTCACCCTCTCATTTCTCTTTCTGTTTTTTCCCTTCTGTGTGTGTGTGTGTGTGTGTGTGTGTGTGTGTGTGTGTGTGTGTGTGTGTGTGTGTGTGTGTGTGTGTGTGTGTGTGTGTGTGTGTGTGTGTGTGTGTGTGGTGTGTGTGTGTGTGGTGTGTGTGGGTGTGTGTGTGTGTGTGTGTGTGTGTGTGTGTGTGTGTGTGTGTGTGTGTGTGGGTTTCTTTTTCCATCCACTCTCTGTTCTCTCTTCTCCTACTTTATTTCCATTTCCTCCATCTGCACCTCTTTTTCTCTCCTGAAGAGAAAAAAGTCTCCCTCGTTCATTCTGTCTTTTTTCATTCCTTCTCTCTGTCTTCTCTCTCTCTCTCTCTCTCTCTCTCTCTCTCTCTCTCTCCCTCTCTCTCTCTCCCCCTCTCTCTCTCTCTCTCTCTCCCCCTCTTTCCCTGTTTTTCTTCTGTTACCCGGCTGCAGGCTGCTCCTTTTCTAGGTCAGGGGCTGAGCTATGGAGGCAGTAGTGAGCACACACACACACACACACACACACACACACACACACACACACACAGACACACACACACACACACACACACACACACACACACACACACACACACACACACACACACACATACACGCTGTGTGTGTGTGTGTGTGTGTGTGTGACAGCAGCGAGCACGCGCTCCTCTCCACTGTCTGCTCCAATCTGCCCCGCCAGTGCTGATCCCAGCCCAGACAATAAGGGTGAGAGAGAGGGAGAGAGAAAATAGCGTAGGGGGAGGAGAGGAGGAATAGCAGAGAGAGAGGGAGAGAGGGAGAGAAAGTGAGTGAGAGATACAACAGGAGAGAACGACAAACGAAAGAGAGGGAAGAGTGTGAACGTGTTTGAATGTGTGGGTGAACGGGAGAGTGAGGCTAAAAACATGGAGTGACATGGCAAAAAGGAGGAGAAAAGAAGGAGGGATAAAAATAGGAATCAAATGTCCTAGAGAGAGAGAGAGAGAGAAAGAGAGAGAAAGAGAAAGACAGAGAGAGAGGAAAAAAGAGAAAGAAATAGGTTAGGCAAACATGCTATTGGGGGGTGGGGGTGTATTGTGTAACACTATGTCCTCTTTTATTCTGTAAACGCATGCTACACTTCCTCTCTCTCTCTTTCTCTCTCTCTCTCTCTTCCATCTCATGTAGTAAAACTAGAACCACATTACACCCCGGCCCCTCACACGCGGCTGACAGTCCCACTCTCACCTCTACAGGGGAGGATGTGAAGGCTCAAAGTCTCATTCAGTCCAATTCCACTCAGAGGCATAGTTTCATGTTCTGTTTTATAAGAGGATTTATGGCATGTCCAGGACTGGACCACAGTGCTGATCAGAAGGGACAACCGAGGGAAAATGGGCAGGGAGACCCCCCACCCCCCCATTCCCTCAGCAGATGAGAACAGCCTGACCTGAACTACAATGACATAATGCACACACTCATACATACACACACACACAGGTACACTTTCACACACACATCAGGGACAACGTCACAGATAAAGCTGACACACACATATGTGCACCCACACAGACACCACTAGTGTAGAAAACGATGTCATAATCCCCCCTACACAGTGCAATATCACAAATAACGTCACAACTCTACTAAACTCGTCCTCCCACTCAAATCTCAGAGAGAGACAGCTCATTTGTTATCCTATGTAAAGCCTTCGCCTCACTTATACACAAACGCCACAATAACAATCTCACAGTCGCAAACCCGCCAGTGATACAAATGGTCTCATAACCCAGATTATTGCCCTCAAATACATATGCTCATATCATATACATTATTGTAAAACCTATAATAACAAATGTCACAGCTCTGACAAAAATGCCACAGTTGTAAAAATACTATTATAACTCCCACACATGTTTACAAACTCTTCATTATTTTGAGTGGCATAACTCACGCATGTGTATGAAAACACAGATTGACATTGTAATACTTCCACAGAAACATGATGCACTACAGACATGCACATACACACACACACACACACACACACACAAACACACTGATATACACAAGGGTAGAAACAGCAACTTTAGTTCTCTATGAGCTTTGATTGGTGCTGGAAACTATGACGCTATGGCCTATGGTAACTATGGTAAACAGAACGCCTGACGCTATGGCCTATGGTAACTATGGTAAACAGAACGCCTCGCAAGTGAACAGGAGGGTCTTTCTTCTGTCTGTTTGGGTCCAGTCACATCTCCTACACAGGAGAGGAAGAACTGACCCAGATCCAGGTCTTGAGCTCTCGCCCTACATTTCTACAGAGCTCTCACTACCGATGGGTGTAGGCCAGGTGCCTTCCCTCTCCCTCTCAATGATGTAATATGATTGTAATGTTCAACATCAAAAGGGAGCTTTTCTCCTTGTGGATGCGTGTCAGAAATTTTGACCCCAGATCAAAGTCTTCCTTTTTCCTTTTTTTTTTCTCCATCCTTCGTTCCACTGTTGGAGGCTGTGTAGTTTGATATTGCCTTGAGCACTGGTCCTGGGTAAAGGTAGTGGCTCACGTTCACAGGAAAAAGGTCAGAGTACGAGACAACCAAAACCTGACCTGAGAACAGTGATGTGGGCAGGAGATGTTAAATTATGAATAGAATTAAATCTAACATGATGTAGCAGATGTTTTGTGGGGATTTTAGGTGTTCTAACTTAGATACTACAACATAGATGGTTGGCCTTTTTGGTGGTCTATTTGTTTGTTTGTTCATTCAGGTGACATGTTTATGTCTGTGACCTCATCAAGGTCCTTCCATGCCATTAACAACACAAACACAAATACACAGACAGACAGGCACCACACAGCGTTTGCTGTGTCTTAAGGTAATACAGACCTGATGCAAACATATAATGAGAACGTCTTTTTTATTATCAAGCCTGTTCAAGCACATAGCAGTTCAATAAAATTGCAGTAGAATAGACTGACAAAATAATGTTGAGCAGTACATTCACCAAATTTAATTGTTTGGTGAATGACCAATCCATTTAGAAAGAAGTGCAATTAATGGAAAACATGTTTATGATCTGTTAATGGTCTGACCTCTAAACTGGAAACAAGGCATTTGTGGGTAAACCTTTTTCTTGATAGGTTCATTTGGCTTTCAAAGTATTCATTTTCATTATGACATTGTTCACTATGACATTCTCATAGCACCTAAACATTATGATTGCTGCTACTCCATGTGTGATGGTTTAGTTTATAAACTAACGCAGGGGTATGGCATCTTTGCTTTGTAGGGCTACCCTTGAGACAATGCTACATGTGCCCATGGATTTAACTGTTGATGTAAATACAGAGTTTACAATGTAGGCTTCTCATCAAAATGAATAATGTGTTAAGACCCCCCCGAAGACAGATATGCTGCTTTCTAAAGTCGTTCCAATGCTCCCGGTGGTCTTAAGCAGACTGTTTATTATTTACCAGTGATTTTATTTTGTATCATAAGTGCCACAAACTTTGCCGCTGTTGATGGCCTGCAGTGCAAGACGGGCGCACACACAGTATATGTAACAAAAAATCTTAAGTTACTTCAATCAGAAATAGTTGTTACACAACCATCTGCATCATTTCATGGAAACACCACATTGCCATCTTGTGGCCAAGTTGGGAAAAATAACCATTGGGTGTCCACCTACTGGTCAGGGATATCTTTATGCCCTATCTCACATTAGGTCTGCCAGTGCTTTATTTAAGACTTGGTAACTTTTCACTGATACCACAGAAATGACAACTTTGTCTCATGGCACAAGGACTTGTATCCCAGAGCTTGCAGGCATCAAATACGTACAAATAAGAATGATTTATGAACAATGCCCACATGTGCCTACAAAACAAACACCACCAAAGAATATGTCTGTCAATGTCCTGATTTAATAAACAACAAAGTTAAGTGACCTTGGCCATAAAACCTTTCATTTAGTCACAGCAAGAAAAATATTATGATGAGGATAAACAATTAACAGAAGCTGTTTGGAGGGCCCGGCACAATTTTTCATTTTGTGATGAAAGCCTTAGGAGCATTAATTTGGGAGCACTTATTTTACTACACCATCTCGACACCTAAAGCAGAAGCTGTCAAAATGAAGTTTATGGTAACTTTCTTACAATTTTTGAGATGGAAATATCTCTCGAGTGTACAAATGATATGTCTATGCTTTCAATAGAATCAACTGAGTAGCGGTCGGTTCCAATTTCATGTTTCCTTCTTCATGAACTTGAATTGGTATCGCATTTGCTGGCATACATGTCAACATGTGAACAATGACTACATCCAAACAGTAGCATGAAAGATTAAATCAAAATATTTCATATTTGACAGCAGGCATACTACGCACCAAGCCCACTTGAATTAGCATCTAAATTTCTGTCAGCTAAATTTGCAGTGGGTTTCTTGTAGTGCTAAATCATATATGTATGACTGGTTTAGGTTTTGGCTATGTAGCATAGTTCCTTTGACAGTTCCTCACATTGTGGGGCATGTAGATGGATTTTTGCCTGCTGTGTGTCTGTTTGAGGGGAACGTTATGTAGATGGATTGCCTTGGTGAAGCCTGACCTTGTGCCTGGTGCAGGGCAGACGAAGGTCCTGATATGATTAGGATGATGAGTGACTGTCTTTGACCTCCACTCCTGCAACCCCCAAGTGTTGTCTGTGTCTCCACCACTATGCTCAGCCATTGGCCAGCTCCTGGACCACAACAGATGACCCTGCTGCAAAGGACTCGGGAGAAAGAGAGCAGAACCGGACGGGGCCTGGAACTTGTGTGTGGGGTGGTGGAGGAGTATTTAGATATTAGACCTTTCAAGAGAGTTCCATTATCAGCATCATAGTTGGCTCCACAAGGCTTCCGTTTTTAACATTCCATATGTTATCTTAAATAGAACGTTCAAACATTGTTTTTGTTTTTATTGTTGAAAGGACCTTTCAACAATAAAAACAAAAACAATGCTTGAACGTTCTATTTGGTTCCCAATCTACTTCCTCTGCATTAAGATAACATATGGAATGTTATAACGGAAGCCTTGTGGGGCCAACTATGATGCTGATAATGGAACTCTCTTGAAAGGGTCTATATGACTTGGTGATGTCACAGTGCAGTTGATATGGAAACATTTTAATTTCTGCGAATATCAAACTGTTGCATGTACTCCAGATAGTGGTCACTTGCAAAATCAGCATGGACATAAACACGAAAAATATAAGAGTATAATGCCAAATTATTCAGGAGGGAGTCAGTTCCTATCACATTATATGTGTGTACTATTCGCAAGACTCCGGGGTACCCTCTAGACATATTGTTTCATAATCACCAGTCTGCATCAGATTATTTAGTGAGAGCTCAGATCACACATCTATTAACATATCCGTCATGTAGTGAAAGCAGGGTGCCATTGACAAAGGAAAAGCAGAACAAAGACAATCTACGGGTGTGAAGGGCAACATCTTTAGTGTCTCTCTAACAGAATAAAAAGATGCTAACTTAAACTGAACAGAGAAAGAAGAAATAAATGGATAGAGAGAGAGAGAGAGAGAGTGCAAGGAAGAGAGGATGACAGCAGACAGGGAGTGGAGTGGAGACCCACTGATGTTGCTGAGTAAGGGGTATTCAGAAAGTGTTGATTTCCACTCCATTTCTCCAGCTGTTTTGTAATTCTAATGAGCGAGGAAGGTGTCAGGAGTACGAGAGAGAGAGTGAGAGCGAGAGAGAGAGGAGGGGGGGATAGGGATGGGAATGGGGGCTGCGTATGGGGGATGGTGGGGATGGTGGTGTTTGTGGTGGTGAAGATCAGATTAGATATCGACTGACTTCAGGCTGTCTGGCACAGACCGCCCGTGCTCTGAGTCATCACTGAGCTCCGGCAGACTGGTGACGAGGACACAACCAGGAGGAGGAGATGGAGACAAGGCTGAGGACCGGAGCATGTAGGCTACACAGAGAGAGGTGCAGGAGAGTTCATGTTTTAGGAGAAGGGGTTATCGGGTCCATGTTGTTGAGATGACAGGGAATGTTCAAGGATAAACAAAGGACAGACACTGTGGACTGAAACATAGTTCATAGTTTGCATATAGAATGAATACATGTGTTGATGTTGAGTAAATCAATTTAAATAAAAGCAAATGGGGTTGAGGTGGACAACCAATAGCCTACTATACTGCTACTACACTACTACACAGGAATCATTATACAAACAAATACATTATTAAGGTTTTCTGATGACACAGCCATACTGATCTTATTGACAGGGACTCTGACACTAGCATGCATCAGTCAGAGATATAATGGGTGGTGCAGTGGTGTGAGAGGAACCATCTAGCTCTAAATGTAAATAAAAACAAAAGGGAATTATTTTTGATCCCAGATCAATTGGTGATCATAGCCCCGTTGTTATTAACTTGATGTGGTGCAGGCCATGTCTAGGCTTTCCCTCTCGAAATGGCACTGTGTCTACTTTAGAGGGCACTGTTCCCACCTATTTTGGCCTACCATTAAATGCTTGACCTCTTTAGAAAGCTCAGACCCTGTAGTGTCTTAGGAATCAGAATTAATGTGTGATGTACTGGCACAGAGTTACAGAGGCTAGAATATTTTCTTTCTGCTGGGTTACAAACATCTTTGAACTGACCACATTTCAGCCCTCTAAGTCACTTGAGAGAAACAAAACTGAGTCCTAGGACCAGGTCTTGTGAATCTGTGTGTAAAAGTAAATCAATATAGAAGAAAAAAATAATAGTTTACACAATTATTTGTAAAGGTGTGCTCATGCTTTTGGCAAAATGCCCTATGGAGACTCCCCATAGGACTTTTGGTTACCCAAAATGCATACTGACAATAAAAGGCTTAGCATATTTGAACACCTTTGTGTAGAAGTATAATCATGGTCTCAAATGAAAGATAACACTGAAGATTTATTAGTGTTATTTTGATTGTATGTCAGGGGTTCTGATATAGAATGATTACATATAAGTCTCTATTTCTGCCTTTTTTCTGTTGATTCAATGGGTGTGTATAAGATGGACTATACATCTGCACAACTTATTTTGGATAAACAACATGAATATTATATTTCTATGGATTCTTGTGGACATTTCAAGACCCAATATGCTGCATCTACTTATTGCTAAGGATATACACTGCAGCTAGAATGTAGGGAAGCACCAAAGGCGGAGGGGGAGGAGGGCATTTTTGATTCAATTTAATTGAGACATAGGAAGATTAATTTGACAATGCACACTGCACACTAACTGCACACTTTGATCAAAAAGGCGTCAAATTCTCCACTCCAGGTGATCTTTGAGGAGACTGTGAGAAAGCAAAGCATTCAAATTATTGATGACACAAATCCCATCCTCTGCAGAGAGTACTAGCACTCGCTAATGGGAAGCTAGCAGACACTAAACTGTGAGACAAATAGATTCAAATTCTCTGTGGTCCCACTAATCAAGTTACTGAACAGTAAGAGATGAAGTGTGGTATGAGTGGATGTGTCTGAGAGTTTATATAGGTATGTTTGTGTGTGTGTGAGTGTGTGTGTGTGTGCGTGCTCAAACTCTTATTTGATGTAGGGCAGTGTGCAATATCTGAATGGGCGTGTGGCAAAGTGCAATATCTGTCGTAGGGTGTGTGTATTGGGAAGAAAAATGGCTATAGGCTAGCTTGCACTGTGAATGAACAATAATTAATGCATAGGCTATAGAATATAAATCAAATATAAATAAATACAAATGTGGGTTATATGTACAAGGGAAATAATTGAAAAAACATTTAGGACTTGATGGATCAATACCCTGGCCCATATCTTGCCATATATACAGGGTCGGACTGGGAACAAAATTCGGCCCTGGTAATTTTCTACTGGACTGGCCCACCACTGGACCAACCCCCCCCCAAAAAAAAAAAAAATCCCCCATAAATAACAAACAACCAGTAGGCCTATTATGCTGTAGCAACACTTCATAAACTGAACCCAAACATTAAACATTTAGAGTTTAGATCTATAGCCTATAATCACAATAACACAGGGGTCCGGGGGTGTCTCTCCGGGCTTTTTTTTTTTTATTTCTGGTTGCTAATCTCGCCATTTTAAAGTGATTTGAGAAGGACAGGATTCAGGGATAGGCAAGACAGTCTCATATTCTGTCTGTCTCACGTCATGTTACCCCATGCATTAAACCACGTCACTGCTTGACTACAAAATATAGGCTACTGAACATGGACATCGTCATAGTTGACAGAAATTACGTTTTGTGCCAACATGTTGTAGAAACACAACCACAGCCTTAATTTGGTGCAAATCTCCTTTACTTTGGTTATAGTCCGCGATTCACATTAACTGTAGGCTATCACCACAAGTGTATAGCCTAAACGTTTTTGCCCAAGTTTGTGTGCCGTCATCACATTTTGCAAAATTAGGCTAACTTCGTTACTAACCTACCAGTTGATGGCCTACTTTTTACCTGCATCGACTCGCGATTGATTGTGCATTTAATCGGTGGAGAGACTTCCACTTTCTAAGTTTCACTTTCACTGTCGTTGTGAGCTAAAAGGCTAGACCTACTATATGGGAAATGCTTTGAAGTTCCTTTTGAGTAGGATCAGCTCCAAGAATTAATGGATTTTCTATAACCTGTGCTACACTTTTCCACCAAGTTGTGCGAAAATTGTAGACTACCCGTAGTTTTTTTTTTTATGTTGACAGAACCGCACTACAGTAGCCTACATGGTGCAGTAAATGGAAGCTCTTGGTAGCGCGTGCAACTAACGTCTATAAAAACAATATATTTAGGCTATGGAATAAAACTAGACCTCTGGTTGCTGTTTACGGTTAAACTGGGATGATGTGAACACCAGCCAGCGGAGGGCACCTACTAGGCTACTATGCACTCGTAGGCTATATTTCCCCACAAATAGCGGCTGCTTGGACAAATCCACTTGAAGGGTGGGGCAGAGGGGCGCAATCGTAACACACACTGAATCCAGAGACGGTAGAATCTTTGCTGAATCTGTCATGAAGAGGCCAAAATGATTGACCTGTCAGCCCCCAAGCCAAATGGATGCAACTGCATTTATAGGCTAGGCCTATGCCTACATGACGGACCGCAAATAGGCCTAGTCTAAATAACTTTAAAAAAACAAATCCCGGAGGTCACCGGCCCACATGTGGACCAGCCCACCGGGCATTTGCCCGGTTGTACAGATTACCAGTCCGAGCCTGCATATATATTAGAACTTCAGTATGTGGCATACAACAATCGAAAGGGGAGCATACATTCATTTTATTCAATGATTCCAAAAAGAAGTAATACATTAGGTGGCGACACCTAATTCCTACCACATGATGGCGAAATTTCCCTGAAAAATGCTGCTCGCCACAGTGACCAATAAGAAACATGCATACGCCAAATAAGGAAATGACGTGAAAAAACTCGGCGGTGTTCCTCGCAGAGGAGTTCTGTTATTTCCGAGTTTTGAAGAATCAGTCGTACGAGTTATGCAGAGACGCACCTGGTAAGTTTATGATTCTCCTTATAATATCACATCTACGTCAAACCCGTAGTCAGTTTTTCATCAAACTAGAACATGTCGCCTGTAGCGGCCATGCATCGTCTTTAGATGCTGGCAATGTCAACGCTGTTCATCAACACGTGCAACTTTTCATCAAGGCCCTAACTTACTGTTTGTAATTAATCGAGTCAGAATCCTATGATGGTTTCATGTAATATTCACGTCAGGCATTGTGTTGTGACATTGTACACAATTGATCGATGCGTTATATTACACTCCTATTGTAGTGCTAAGATACCCAACTTCAGTTCATTTGGGCTAGCATTAGCTTTCATGCTGCATTACTTGGTTGCTATCCTGCTATCATTGTTTTGATTGACGCCATGAAGTTAAATATAGTCCAGTCATGTCCATGTTACTCATGGCACCTGTCGAAAAAGTCATTGTCAAAAGCTAGCTGTCTTGCCAGTGACGCCAACCATTTACAAAGCTGTTTACGATAACGTTAACGCCTTCTAACGTGAACCTGTATATTTGATTAACGCAATGTAACACGCAATGTAGCCATATCGATTATAAATTAACTCCTTTGTTTGGATAAACAATAACGTTACATGTTGAACTATTTAAGCTCCCAAACCGACTGTCACATCGTTTTATGAAGTGCTACACAGTGACCGCCGTGTCAGTCCATTCATTCTACAACTCGCATACATAGTGTGTCGTGTCTAGACACGGGAACCTCATTGGTAGTTTTTGCAGGCTCCTCGGGAAGATCTTCTACTCCAGTACCCCCAGCTGACCCGCTGTCATAAGATCAGCGTTGACAGCTGAGCTCACGCCAGGCATGTCCACATTTGGACTTGGGAGGCAACCCAAGCGTGACCACACGGACATAAATACATTAACCTAGTCGTCATCGTATTTGAAAGGGTTAATGTTACATGCCACCTCATAGTTGTCGGTATATATAGTTTTCGGCATATAACCCCCATGATCTGTGAGAACTGTAGGGTAGGTGTGAACCATACAACATGTGCTGCTCAACCAGGTCTTTTCTTGGTATCAGCGTCAGACATAAGCACATGACTGAATACCAAAATTCTTTGACTGTGTTGCTATGCAGATGACTACGCTCCTCAAGTTAAAGTGTGTGTGTGTGCTTAACATTTTCAAATTTACGCACTTTAATGTACTAGTTACTTGTAATGCAACTCGGCAACTGTCTATTACTGCTTTCAGACACAATGGATGAGGTAATTGGGCAGGAGAGTGCATTTTACGCCAAGGCAGAGGGCTACTGGAAACAAGTGCCTCCCACGGTGGATGGTATGCTAGGGGGCTATGGCAGCATCTCAAGCATAGACATAAACGGCTCTAAGAAGTTTCTGCAGAAGTTCCTTGGGGTAAGTGAAGTGATTGGCCTGTAAAATGCTAGTTTGAATGGCCAGTGAGTGCTGGTGTGCTGGGTGCTGTGCCCCGTCATAAGAAGTGTAGTCAGTACATCAGTTGCAATTATCTGATTGAAGTGAGAGTGATAGGATTGATTGTAACATCATTGCTTACATCCATGGTCCTTTGACATTAGGATTTTGTTATATTTAGCTCCTAGGCACATGGGGAAAATGTATGTTGTATAATATCATATAGGCACATAGGGAAAATGTATGTTGTATAATATCATATAGGCACATAGGGAAAATGTATGTTGTATAATATCATATTGCACTGATTCTTTTGAAGTGCAACATTTAGCATCATTGTGATGACTTTATTACCTTACAGTTTAGTACCTCCTTTCCCATTGCTCATGTTCTTGCAGGAGGGGCCGGGCAAGACAAACGCTGGGGTTGCCCTGGACTGTGGCGCTGGCATTGGCCGCATCACCAAGCGGCTCCTGTTGCCACTCTTCCGCACTGTGGACCTGGTGGACGTCACACAGGAGTTCCTGGACAAAGCCAAAGCCTCCCTGGGAGAGGAGGGCAAGAAGGTGGACAACTACTTCTGCTGTGGCCTCCAGGACTTCCAGCCTCAGGCCGGCCGCTACGACGTCATCTGGATCCAGTGGGTCATAGGTGAGCTTAGTACCCAAAATCATCTCCCGGGGGAGTTTCATAATGATCAGAAGTTGAATGTGTTGGTTTTACAGGAATCAATTTCTGTAGACACAAAGGCGTGTAATTATAGGAAGTCAATGAATATGTTTGTCTTCCATCGTACAAAGTTTGGGTTGGCTTTGAATAATACTTTTCAAGATATGAATGCCAAAACATGGCTTCTTAGATGATGTATTTTGTCTGTGAATCTGAAATAATATCCTGGGCTAAAACATTATGAAGACCTAGGATTTGAACATGAATATTTTACAGGCCTTGGGTTTTGGGACCCATTCATGATCGACAAGGTTTGAACAAAATGTAAGACGGTGCAGCAAGAACCTTATTTGGTTTGACACAAAATGACCCTACTGTATTCATTCCTACTTTTTACTAGGCTACTGTCTGGACTTAGATGTTAACAGAACTTTCTAGAGACGTACAGCTAAAATACATTTTTTTGCAGTGAAATATCTTTCCTTTCTTCTGAGAACCTTGAACAATTCTGCCACTTTTCATTTTTTAAAATACCTTTAATTTACTAAATCTGTTTTGCTTCTATGTATGTAAAGCACATTGGAGGACCTCTTTGCATGAAATGTGCAACATAGATAAGCTTGTCCTTGCCACCCTTTAACAGGTCACCTTACAGACGAACACCTGGTGGAGTTCTTGCGTCGCTGCCAGGGTGGTCTACGGCCTGGCGGGCTGATTGTCATCAAGGACAATGTGGCGTACGATGGCGTGGTGCCCGACGAGGTGGACAGCAGCGTGTGCCGTGACCTGCCCCTGCTGCGGAGGCTGATCAAGCAGGCAGGCCTGGGGATCGTGTGCGAGGAACAGCAACTCAACTTCCCTGAGGAGATCTACCAGGTGTGGACGCTAGCACTGAGATAGGGCCAACCAGTCAGGTGGTGATGATGATGACGACGACGACGACAACATCAATATAAACTGAGATTGTGCCATGCATGCCTGCATGTCAGGTGATGGTTGTGTCCTGTACGTTTCTAGGTGTGGGTTTTTGGAAGATGAATTTTTGTATGCGTGTTCCTCCAGTGTCTTTGTAGAATGTATGCACTAAACTTTTAACGAGCTCTATTAATGTAAACACACAATATTGTTACTATTACCAAGATTATGAAATTGCAGATATATTTAATAATGAATGTACTGTTTGAGGTACATTAAACTCAGGTATTGAGTTATTTTATGAAAAATAAAAATAACTTCAGAGGTCTGTCGTGAGATGTGAGGTGATGCACGTCCACTCAGCCGTGGACTAACCTGACCAGCAGAGAGGAAATACAGGCATGCTGCTGCTTCTCGTCACATACGCCTCCTCAGATTGCACGTTTTTAAAGCTGTTTTTATTCAGAAAGACAGATAATCCAATCAATTTACAGGCAAGTTACTCTTCCAATCAGTCTTTTGCTATTCAGTGAGAAAGAAGATGCAGTGACATTTGGCATCAGTACACTTTTGTCTGTGCAAGGACAGGATAGATTACATGAAATGCTGTAACATATTTATATTTTGTGATGTTTGTGTGCGTGTTCTGAAAGTGTGTGAATGTGTTAAATATACATCTTTAAAGTGAAATACTGAGGTTGTTTTTTTTGTTTTCTCTAAACACTGTTTGTTGACCTGAACGTGAAAGTGTTGCATAATGTAATCTAGTGTAACATGTGTAATGTTTTCCAAAGCAGTTCATTTATTAGATTATAATCCTAATCAGTTGATGACTCTGTTACAATAAGGTTAAGTCTGTATAGAGTCTTCATAAAATGCCATTGGGCTTTAAAGGCATGATCATTTCCCAGTATTTACAGAATATTACAATTGGCTCAAATTAAGCAGCACATGTAAGTCCTTGTGACTGCCTGGAAGGAATATAGATGATGATGATAATAATAATAATATGTTTGCTAATAATATGTTCGGTTTGTTGAACTTCAATTTGCCAATATACCAAGTATTTCAGTATGCATCATTAAGGGCCATATACAATACATGTAAGAATTCATGGGATGAGTTGTGTGGTTACACTACACCATAGGAACAGGTAATAAACTGTTAAGTTTGGTGGCTGAGATTTCTGTTATTCACAAAAAAAAGGCTCTGTGGTTTTGGCAGAGAATATCTTAAGGACTAATGGCTTCATGATAGTTTCTGTAAGGGGGTAACGGCTTGATCAGTGGAGTTCTCACAAAATAAACCCTGCCCATTTGGAAAAGGCTGAGGGTGCCGGAGGATCCCCTAGGTCCACGTTTCACTCTGGAAGCGGCCAGACTTCTCCAGGGCATCCAGCATTTCCTGTGCCTCAGAGTCAGACACGCCCCCCTCTGTCTGAAACGCCTCCTTCAAGGCATCACACACTCCCGTTGGCATCTGCTTGGCATTGCTAGGCACAGAGGGAAAAACAGTGTTAGTAGTAGTTAAACACCTGCTCACAGTCCAAAAATAGAGAATGAGAAGTAGACATATAATTGGTTTTGATGAGGAAACTTACCCTGCTATGTAGAAAAATGCATTTTTGTTAGCTATGAGGTCCCACAGGAGCTTTGCTTGTTCCCTTACTCGGTGCTGTACATAGATTTTATCTTCCTGAAAAAACAAAAATCAGATACCACAAAATGTCGAACATCCATGCTTATATTACAAAGACTGAGGACAACGTTTGATGTGCATTATGGAATCTCCACATCTACTGTATACAGATAGACAGCTCACCTGGTCCCTGGAGAATGCTGTAGACAGAATGAGCTGTCCAGCCTTCTCCATCTCCTCCCATTCAGAGCGGCAGTAGAAGTCCTTAGACTCAGAGCGGCAACCAAAGAAAAGCACATTGGCTGATATCACAGAATGAGCACAGACAGAAAGAAACACATAACAACAAACTTCAGGTAAATGTGGGCCAAGGCGATCCTATAGGATGAGCTCTCCATCTGCTTTTCATTTTCATTTGCATGACAACTTGTGTCTACATTTTATTGGATATGTTGAAAGCACTGGAAACTGATTATGTTCATTTTTAATCAGTTGCCAGTGAAAGTCCTCAGGGACAATTTAGATCAATCAAAGCTTTGTCAACATCTTCTAAACATGCCTTTACTATAAAAAAATAATTGAAAATAAATATATAAAAGTATCTTCTAAATGCTCCTGGTGCAATGCAAAATCGTATCTCTTTCTGGACAACGCACCTGTCCTTCCCTGACTGATCCTCTCCTGAAGTGCTGATCTGAATGGTGCCACTCCAGTTCCTGGGCCCACCATGATCACAGGAGTGTCACGATCCCTCGGAAATTTCAGGCTTCCCTTCTTAACCCACAACGGCACATACACATCACCTACAATGTGTTACAGCCATGGAAGAGAAGGCCAATTTACACATACAGACATAAAACCTAATTTATATATCAAAACATTCTGCAAAGGAGGGGTTGGAAGTACAAGGTGCTATAAGAGCTTGTGGTCATCACGTTTCATGCCCTGCTGACCACTTCTGTCCTACCTTGTGATGGGTCTAGAGAGGCCAGCCAGGAAGAACACAGCCCCCTGCGTGGTTTCTGCATTCTGGTTCTGTAGCGCACCACTGCCAACAGGATCTGGATTCTGTTGGGATGGGCCTGGAGAGAATAGTTCCTACAATTAGGTCACCTAGTTTTTTTACATCCTTACAGATGGGTGTCTCATGTGTATAAGGGCATGAAGACAAAAATGTATGGTGATTTACCAGTCGTGATGAGGCTATGGAGAAGGACCGTGGCTGAATCTCAGGGTACAGATCGAGCAGGTAGTCAACCTTCAGCTCTGCCGTTGTATGGGGAAAGTCCGCTAACACCTGTAGAAAAAAAAAGGGCCTTAGCACTACAGGTCAGGTCACCACTTCCAGTACAGGTCACCTTTCCCCTTTGACCTTTGCCCTCACCTCAAGTGCTGTGCGGCGAGGCCGGTTGCAGTAGGCGTGCAGCTCGTCCTGTCCCTGCGCCGAGCTGAACTCGGCCAGCTTCTCCCTCTCCAGCTCGTTGGTGGCGAAGGTGGCGAGCAGTTCGAAGAAGGAGCGGCGAGGCACGGCGGCGATGTCCAGGAAGCACTCCACCAGATGCCTTACGGAGCAGGGCTGGGGGAGTCGGCTGGGCACTGCCGCTAGGGAGAGAAAGACGGCTTGAACGTCTTATTAGCACTCGCCTGGAATATCACTCTCAGTCGTGTGTGTCACCAGACTTTAGTCACAACCCTTCTCAACCATCTGTCGTAACACCTCCATTTGTCAACCATTTCGTCCGAAAATTCTAAAACAACAATGTTTTTTAATACTTCAAAATAAAATTTGATAAATGAACCTTACATTTTTTAGTAGCCATAGGTGTGTAGATTTAACAAAATCTGGTTTGGTTCTTACCGAGGCTTTTACTGCTTGAAATATCCGATTTTGTTTACCGCGCTCGGAGGTTAGTGCTGGCCTGGTGGGTCGCCTACTTCCACCCTTTCAACGGCACATGAATGATTAGACTGAGAATTCTCGTCGCTACCTCAAAATTCCACTGGAGCTCCAAGCGGATTTGTACACGCAGCCTTACAAGACTGTTCATAGCTCTTCAAGGTCACGGTAAAATGTAATTTTTGGTACATAGCTAATTTAGATACACTTATGGTGTGGGTGCTTGCGTTTCTTTAGGATTCTGCCTTCTTGGTTTGTTTTAGAAATGAATAGTAAGGGAAACATGGGGCTGGTGGTAATAGGGGGCGATCCGATAAATATCTAATGACATTAGATCTTTGATTGGGCAACTGGTGCACCCCTGGAGTCTTTAGTATCTTCCTACACCTGTCATCTCCATGATCTAACCTGTGCTAGTGTCTGTGGGCTGCAGAGTGAACTGGCTCTGAGGGTCCAGACGTAGCAGCTGGCAGAACTCGTCCACATCCTCTTGGGCATTACAGGGCCTTATCATTACCACGTCCCCAGCAGTGAACCTAGTAGAAACAGACATGCAGCCATTAGGACAGTATGGCCACAGGCAGTCTATATAACTTTCAGTTAAGTTAAGAAATCTCCACCATGGCACCACAAACCAAAATAGATGCCAGCAATGTATACAGCAAAAAAACAAATGCATTGCAGGTGAACATTCACAGCAGTGGTTAAACATAACACATGCCTACAAGTTCAACTCACTCAATGTTTGAGCCGCTAATGTCAAATTCAATGTGCCGCACATCCTGGAAGTGGGAAGGACTTGTGACCCTGTGATTGAACACCACCCTGGCTGAGAAGGGGTGAGTGGAAGAGGGAGGCCCAGAGTCCTCCTGTGCATTCACACGACAGCTGGACTCATTCATGATGTTGTCCAGAAAATGGAATGCATAGCGTGGTGGAAGTCTACAGAAATGAGACAAGAAAAGGTGAGCTAAGATGACTATGTTGGATTGGCACTCTTTTCCCCTTGAAACAGGCAGTGACACTTACGGTTCCTCATCTTTAATAAGGCTCTGTCCTGCCGGGAGGGGATACAGAGCCAGTGCTTTTTCCCAGAATGCTTTGAGCCAAGGATCAATCACTGCATCTGCCCTACGAAACAGAAACCATTTTTAATCTTAGCTACAATTGTTACAATTATGTTTAAAGAAGGGTGCTGAGAAATCCAAAGTATACACATTCAAATTAATATTTTATATTAATAGATATATTTTATATTAATAGATTTTAAACTGCTAAACTAATAAATAACACTCTTTGTCTGGCCCATTACACTGAAGCTCATCTGTCTTTTGCTTGACCTCTCCTGAGACTCACCCCAGGTCATGCTGGTCATCTGCTAGTCCCACTGGCAACAGAGCATTGGCACCAAGCTGCAAAAGCCGCTTTGAGAGTTTCTTGGCAACAAAGTTGAACCTGGCAAAGGATAGAAATGTGATTTTATCTATGGAAATAACACTGAAGTCTTCACTTAGGTCCAACCTCATCAAACAAACACTAACAATAAATCAAATAGTCACTGCTATGGAAAAATAAGCCTACATGATTACAAAACTTGTAGTAGTAGTAAGATGGACAGTTTAAAGCAACACCAAAGCACTTTCCTCTGTCGCATCTATTGTCGCAGCTATTTGTTTATCCAGCACCGGCTTTGGAAATAAAGATGTCCACAGACAAGGTAGAATATGTTGCATGATTTTATGAAAGTATATGTACTGTGACATCAGAAGCAAGTAAAATTTGTGGTTTCTTATGTCTCATTCCATCGAACTACAGGTCCGCTACCTGACCTGGCAAACATAGTGCGGTTATAGCCGATAGAAGGTCGCGAAGCAACTGCAGAAGTGCCGTTCACCCTGTTACGAGTTGATGAACCACTGAAATGATTTTGGAAACATTATTTTAGGGTACAAAAAACTCTTTGGTGTTGCTTTAAATATAGACTTCATGCTCACTTGGGATAGGAGGAGTCTCCAAGACCCAACACTGCACAGTCTAGACGACACAAAGATCCAGCAGGCAAAGACTTCCTGAAGAGAAACCGCCAGAAGTTCTGTTGAGCAAAGGAAATGTTTAAGAAACCTTATGGCATCAGATGGAAATGTGATTAAACAAATTACCGTCTTTCTCCGTCATGTAATGTCCAACACAAACAGTGGTATTATTAAAGTTAAAGTACATGAGAGGTATAAAGAGACAATACCTTCATGTTGTCTGGAGGATCCCCTTGACCGGTGGTGGAACACACAAACACCACCAAAGATTCAGATATCAAGCCAGCCTGTTCAAATAGATAACCATCAACAGCAGAAAGGACACAGTCCTTGTTTGGGATTAACAACACGCTAATGGATCAAACTGCGGGCATTGGACTGCTTCTGATTTCCCATTCAACAAACATCTTTACTATCTAATGTGGTATCATTTGATTTTATACATAATACATTGTATGCAGTGGAGTTCCACTTACCACATTGTAACTGTCAAAGGCCTCAACTCGGACTCTCATCCGCCTTCTCTGTGCTTGGCGTCCTATTTGCTCCGCCGTGTCCTGGGCTGTCCCAGTCTGGCTTCCATACAAAACCAGGAGGGCGCGATCCATTTTACCAGCTGACAAAATCTAGATCTAGATCTTGAACAAAAAAACCCCAAAGAATGTCTGTGAAATTAAAGATACATAACCAAAGTTTAATCATCATTGTCGACACACGAGCCAAGCGCACCTACCTGATATGATGACCTTTCGACTCAGTTCTCTTTAGGGGTCTCTCTGGGGAAGGGTTATAGAAATCTAACAAACCTGATTTAATCTGGACGAGATAAGGCAACAGTGAGACTTCTATTGTAAACAATGCCGAAGTTCAATCATCTTACAATTGCATTGCATGGACCACAGACAGAAAGATGTGTGCTGCTTATTAGACATTCCCTGACAGCAGCTACTACCCGGCAAGGTGTTGTTGTGTCACACTTTACGGCACGTGTTTCCTCGAATTTGGTTGGTTTAAAATGGCGTTTACGTTAGGGGCTGTTGTGTTCACGACAGTTATGCAGACTTGCCGTTGTTACGGATAGGGTAAAACGCCTGCTCGTGATAACGTGCAAATTATTTATCCCCAGTTTAAGATTTAACAGTTTAACATGCATCCCGTTAAGGTCCGTAACACCGTTTTGTTCACTGCAGTCAGTGGTTTGTCTGACCTAGGGTGGGTTAAAGACAGACAAAATGTTGCAAAGCGTTAGCCTAGAAATCTAGACGCACTAGGTAACAAAGCGTGTGGGTGGGTGATGCGTTGAACGCTCCATTGATTCGCGCAATAAGCGCTCAGAATTATTTATTCGTAGGCTGATGATGGAGAAAGTAGATATAGGTTTAATTTTCTTTTCAATTTTTCATTCTTAACTTACTTTAGGTAGACATGCTGTGTTCTTATATATTGTTTCGTTTTGGTTGTTTATTTTTAAAAAACTAATCAATTAGCCTACTAAATATGAATTTGCTATCTTACATAGCTAACAGGCAAAATAGTGGACGCTCTTTGAGGTCACTCGACAAAAAGTGCAAGTTTAGCCCACCCCAAGCTGTGTCCTGCAATTGCGATAATTGATAGGCCTAGCCCATGTGACGGCAAATCCCGGAGCGCCAAATTCAATTCAGTTTTTTTTTCTTCAGGGGTGCAAGGTTCAGGGGTTTGTGATGCGCGCATGCTTTTGAGCATTTTAAAACAAATCGATTACGTTTTTTTTTTTTTTTTTTTTTGCAAAGGGACATTCTCTCACGGAGATCTGATAGAACGTGATTTTGCTCTGTTAAGACTGTAACGATTGAATTATATAGCCCCATTACAATAAATATTTATTCAGTTCTCTGTATGAGATCAGAGTTTTTCACAGTCCTTAAGGACCAGCACAAAATACCCTATATCATCATTCTATCACCCCTTTAAGCCAATCAAGTTAAGAAAGAAACACCAATGCTTGTTTCCGGAAATGTGACGCGTTGTGATATCACTCAGAGTTAGAGGTATACCCTATTTTTTACAGTCTATGGGTGTACCTTTATAAGATCACTCTTTGTCCGCCAGCATGAAGCGCAACATGTTCGCATACTACCACGCGGATGATCCATTCTCTAGAAGCGGGTGAGTCATCATTCAGAAAAGAGATGAATTCTTTTCGATTTGGGTTTAGGCTAACCTGTTGAACTCTCCGTCACTGGCACTATGTGTAGCTTACTTTTTGTAGAACGCCAACTACCATATTTTGAATAATTAACGGAAAAATCCTTAAAGAGCTTGTTTTGTCAGACAGTCCAATCTGAATGTCAATAACTATATTTTATAGACCATACATTTAAATTTACTTAAGTAGACATGGTAGCTCAGATCTTTCATTTAGCTTTAAGTGTTTTTTTCATTCTATCCCTAGAAGTGATTTAAGACCAGACTGGCCTTATGACAGCTCTGTATATGAATCACAGCAAGACACTCTAGTGAAGAGGTCACCTGTAGAATGTCAAAATAATATTTGTAAAATCTGATGTGCAATAGATTTTATTTTGTTGTTGTTGAATAGTGTCAGCATGATTAGAGAGTGAGCCGTTTGTCTGTCCACAAAATGCAACTGTAGGCTAAACCACACAGGTAATGGCATGCTGCTTAAAGGTGCTCTAAGCGATATTATATACAGCAAACACCTCCTCACCATCCCTAGCTGCCTGTCCCTGGAATATAATGTAAAAAACGCAGTCTCTGTGGACACCCCAGGCTCCAAAAAAGGGCAACAAAAACAGCCTGGTCCAGCCTTAAGCATGAAACATAACAAATTGTTCCAGCCAATAACAGACGATATGGAAAGTTCAGGAGAGTTGCACGGAAGGGAGAGGGAGGGAGCTCTCTGTTTTGTTACCCAACATCGCTTAGAGCATCTTTAATGATCAGTGGCAGCATGTTGTTCATTGTACACTCTAAACCAATGTGAGCTTAAGAAACCAAAACCAACAACTGTAGCTATAATACCAGCATAATCAACTGGACAAGTGACCAAAATCTCAGTTGCTCCTATTTAATTACATAATATATTGTATATGCTGGTTTGTGGGCCAGTGAGTCCTTCAGTCTTCACCTTTACATAAGTGCGATGGACAGCATGAGTTGACATGACTATCAGGCCATTTTCACCATGTAAGGCACATTTCCAATTTGGTCTCCGAATAGAACAGATATTAATAGTTGTACCAAAACGTTTATTAAATCGCTAAACCCACTTGTAAGGTCTCTTTGCTGCGCTCTTGATAATCAACTCGAAGACCAAATGAGTTGTCACAAAAGGCATCGGGGCCTGGAGATAAGAGATTGGACTGATTTAACAAGGAGGGGTTTCAGGCACAGACAAGAACTGAACCCACCCCTTGTGTAATGACTTTCACATGTTAGCCATTAGCACTACTGAATGGGGAAGTCTCCCACAGCAATGCTAGCAGGGAGATGTTTCTGCCAAAACTGCGCAGAATATCATTATCGCGTGGAGGCTGTCGGACAGACACACTCACATAGGACAGGAAAGCAGTCGGACAGGCATCCACCACCATAGGCTTGGTTTTGGCTGGACTTTGGCTTGGACTTGGGGTAGCTGAAAGCTGGCTGCCATGTCAGCGGTGTGGGACACTGACTATCTCTGGAGAGAGGCACAAGGGTCAGTATGAAGTCTTCTGGTGATTGCCGATATGACAAGGCAAGACGGCTTGGTCAGCATGTATTGATTGACTGATTGAGCCATTGGTCAGGCACCATGAAAGAAGACAGTATTGAATGCAGGCAGGTGATAGGAGTTTGTGGTCATTTTGCTGAAGTGTGTGAGACATCTCCATCGACTGTCCAGCCAGGTGACCAGCCAGATCAGGAGGAGAAGTCTAGTAGCTGTCATATGCCTCTGATGTGCACCGCTCAATTTTATGTGATACTGAGTCATGCAACCATGCAGTTTGAAAAGCATATCTGTCAAATTTGATATCCACTGTGGATGATTTGTCTATGAAATCTTTTGCTTCTGGATTTACGTATAAGTGAAAGTCTTGTCTGTTAGATAAGATTAAAGGTCACCTACTGGTTTTGGTTCCCTAAACAGATGTGTTTTTTTGATTCTGAAATGAACCTGTCTTAATCATGACCATCAGGTCCGATAAAATGACTTAAAGATTTCATCCTCACAGTTAGAGTGTGTGTGTGTCTGTGTTCATGCTGTGTGTGCTTTAGGGCGAAGCTGGCCTCTCTCTTTAGCCTGGACCAGGCTGAGAGTCAGGGCAACGAGTCCTTCCAGTTCACCGCCCCTAAGCAGCCAAAGAGGAACACTTCCACCTCCACTGCAGGTGGGTAGCCTATACTACTACTACTACTACTACTACTATGTTTGCAGGGAGAACATAGCAGATGTCCCATGACGTTATGAAACCTTGTCTTCTCAAGTGAGAGACATGTGGTTGTGTAGCTGCTGTTCACTAATGATTTTTTACAAACGTGAAGGTCCTCCCCCTCAGAAGCCAGCAACTCCTCCTCCATCTGCCCCAGCAGTTCTGTTTGCCACTGCTGTCCACGCATTCCGCTTGTGAGTCATCATTTAATCCTGTAAATATGTAGCCGTCAGCCTCTACTCATCTTAATCAGTACAGTACATACAGGAGTTCATTTCAAGAAAATCATGAGGGTTTACAATTTTACAGAAATATATACAGTATATGCATTTTTCTTGATTTCATTAATTGTGACCAATGGCTGAAAAAAAGTGTTTTTTTTCTTGTCACTGCTTATGACAAGCACATTTGTTTCATGACTGAATGGAAGGGGCTGTGTCTGTGATTGTGTTAACAGTGTGAATGGCCAGTACGTGAAGCAGGGCAAAGTTGGTGCTGCCGTCTTGGGTAACCATGGAAATAAAGAGGTGAGTGAGTCTGGTAGGCATGCCTATCATTATGAGGAGGATCTATCATATCTGGAAATCTCCAACTCAGTAGTTTAGAAGACATCTTCACCAGTGAGTCTGGTGAAACAAGCCACACTGGCAGTGTCACGTTGTTGATGTGTGTGTATATATGTGTGTGTTGTTGTTGTGCATGTTTGCAAGTTCCATTGATTTATGGTCAATGACTGTTTTGCAGTATAAGATCCTGATCTATGGTAGCCAGCAGAAACCGATAACGACTGCCAGGATCCATCCTGGGTTTGTCCTAACCGTGAGTACACCATACATGCACATCATGTGAACAGACTCTTTGTCTATGCAGTTTATGGTGTCCATATGTCTTTTACTTTGTAGCCTGGTTGTTACAGTGATGTGTTACAGTTCTGAATGCTTGTCCACTCTGTCATGTAGGTTCAGCCTGGGAATTATGCCACTTTCTACGATGACCAGAGACAGAATTGGTCATTGATGTTTGACTCTGTAAAAGTCAGCTCAGACTTCTGTAAAGAGGTGATTTGTGGCCCTGTTTCTAGCATTTCATGTATGCCTCTGATGTGAGAAGAAATTTCCATATCCATACTGTATATCTAGGAGTTAAAGGACAAATCCGGCGATATCACATAGATCTCTGTTTCTCAAGGCCACCGAGTACTGTTGGTACAAAAAACGATGGTAGCTACAGTTCTACACTCTGGGGGCATGTGCTGCCTGGCAGCTCTAGCTGTTGGCTGCAGCAACTCAAGCTACTTGTTTTTCTGCGTACCGACATTTGGTGACCTCGAGAAACAGATCTATGTGAAAAATTGCCGGAATTCTCTGTTAATGGCTTTATGAATTGAAGCTGAATAGCTGAACAGTTTAAATGGAACTTTCTGTTATAATGATATATTTAATCAACTATGGTTTTTCACAAATATGCCTATGCCTTACATGTTGATTTTTGCCTGACCCAATAGTTTTCATCCTTTTGTTTTTTACCCATAGTGTTAGTATAGCATTCTTAGTTTAATCACTATATCCTCTGCTTCTGTTTTACAACTCCTTCTTCAGGTATGTTTGGCAAAGAGGAACAGTGACCCATCTCAGGACAAGCTGGTGGTCCAGGACCTGGTCTTAGGCGAGGGACAGGCAGTGGACACTGGAGACACCCTGCAAATTGTCTTCACAGGATGGCTCCTTCACAACTACACCATTGGAGAGGTAACACACATGTGTGCTCAGTATCGTAAGATGCCACCAACAACCAACCGTCATGCCATTTTCAAAATTTTGACTAAAGTTCAATTCAATTGTTTTGTTGTCGCTCATATTTCATGGATTAGATATGGTCAATGAATAGGTTTGTGAAAGTCCCTGCATTCTTTGGAGATGGCAGAGTTTGTTTTAATTTACGTAATAGCTTTCATGCTGTTTGAAATTATTGGTCTCTTGGTATGAGTTCTATTAGTATGAGTTCTATTAATTTTTCCAGTTTCAAAGAATTGAGCTCATGCTGAACATCCATGTAACTGTGTCTGTGTCTCTTGGAGACATTCAAATCCAACTCCACGACGGGTCAAGACCAGTTCCATCGCGTGAAACTGGGGCCGGGCAAAGAACCCAAAGTAAGTAGGACCTCCAGGTTATGTACAGGTGTGGTTTGTACATAGTTTTTCTTGCCTTCTGCTAAGTGAGTTTCTCTTGTGTGATCTTTAGGGTTGGGAGGGGGGCTTGCTGGGGATGCAGAGAGGTGGCCGGCGACTCCTGGTCATCCCGCCTAGTAAAACCGCTGGACCCAAAGGCATTCTAAACGATGTACCTCCATCCAATACCCTGGTTCTGGATGTAGAAATCCAGCAGGTAAGATTAATATTGCCAGACCTTTTAGAGACTAGTTTGGAATGAAGTCTGTTAGTCATACTTTTTAATATCAAATTAGATGGTGATAAGTTTCACATTGAGGGTATGAATTGTGTATTGTGAATTTTGTGTGTATTCTGTCCATTCCAGGTTCGGTTTTCTGTTGAAGGGGCATCCAAATGTCTGGACCAAGAATCTCTGGATTCTTCACCCTCTGTGTCTGTGGCTAGTTCTAGCTCTGAAGCAGCTCAGCCTGAGCACAGGTGCAGCACTGACAAACAGGAGAAGTACAGTATTTGTAAGCCTCCAGTAGAGGGTGACATGTAGATGATGGATGTTAATAATAACGCTCAGAATGTTCTCTCTCTCATCTCAGGGACCAGCAAACCAAATCCAATTCTCCAAATGAGAAACTGAAGGTTGGTGATTTCTTTCTCTCTCTCCCCTCCTCCGCAATGCCCCACAGAGTTGTTCTCACTTACAGGTTTGGAGTTGTACAGACAGCATAGACTGCTGTAGTTGTCGAATGTCTCCAGAACTTGTGAGTGGACTTTTTAGCCTGTACCCTGTTTTGGTCCTCAGAGCAAAGACTCCGCCAAGGCCAAACTGATCTCCCGCATGGCGAAGATGGGCCAGCCCATGCTGCCATTTCTGCACGGAGCCATTCCGGCTCAGCCTGACGCCAGCGACTCTGACACTGAGGTAGGCAGAAAGATTTTATTATTAACAGTGCTTTTGCTTGTTGCAGTAGACGTTTAGCATAGAATTGTAGTATAGAATGTCTTGGATTTAAAAGCAGTTTGTTTGAATTGTGCTGTTTTGTGGTGAAATGAGAGCTCAATGGTGTTTTAAGCCCCCGCCGTTGACTTCAAGGCAGCGTTGCGACCGGCGACTTTAAGGCACCTAACCCTAACCTTATCTCTAACCCTAACCCTAGTGCCTTCCATGCAGTGCTTCCTGGAAGACGACGTTGGGGACTTAAAACACCAAGATATTACATATAGCCTTTGACATTTGGTAGATAGATGGTTTAGTGTAGATGTTGATTAGGATATAATATCTGTAACATACAGTCCGTAGAGAAGGGAAGCATGTAGATTACCGGTAAGTTTTCACTTTAAATCTATGCCACATTAACAAATCTGTGCTTATAAAAGGGCTATTAAGTAGATCAATTAGTGGTTCTTGTACAGGCACAGTTCATTCCGTAAGCTCTGGAAAAATGTCCTTTTCTATCACCAGGACATGTGTGACTCTGGAAGAAGACATCATTCTACGCCTCCCACTACCCCTGGCTCCCCCTCACTACCCTCCTCCACCTCGGCGTCAGAAACACCTCCACCTGAACCAGGTGTGATCTCATGCATCTGCAGGCCTGTGATCTTACACTGCAGACAGCCTGAGCTCAATGTGGAAGCATGATGGAAATGGACTCTCACTAATTCTGTTCTGATAGTTTCAGCACCTTCCCAGCAAGTTGTTGCCCGACAACCTGAGACCATGGCACAACCTGTGAAGCCCATATCAATGCAAACGTTTATGGTGAGAGTAGAGTACATCTTATCATTTCTATCTGCTAACCAGAATATCACAGTTTGGTGGCTAAAGTGACTCAGATATTTTGCTTGTCAACAGCCCTACCCTACTGTGCTGACGTCTTCTCATATTCAGCCCATTGGTTTTCATACTGTGGCTTACCAAGGTAGCTATCATCTTCATACTGCAATGGTAGTGCAGACTAGGCCTTTGTATTGAAGTGTTAACATCTTTATTATCGCCCAGCTCCTGATGTCTCGTCCTTATTGATGAGTGACGTGCGACAGTTCAGTACTGAGATGCGGTTGGATGTTGGAAAGGTGGCTGACAAATTGGAACAGTTAAGTGCCAAGGTAAGACCTCATCAATCTTCTCATTGTTTCTTCAAACCTTTGGTGTAATGTACTACAAACAATGTATGTCAACAAATATTTACTTTGATTGATAAAATTAGCTATGCATAATGTTGTCTTTCACAGTTTTTATTTGCATCCTAAAAATACAGATAGACATTTTACTTCATGTCTGATTTCAAGACTATGTCCATCTCTACTGCAGGTGGACAAGCTGCAGAATCAGGAGATTTCCTTTGGTGGACCTTCTGTATCCATGGAAACAACCATGATCATGCACAGCATCCAAAGAATCATTCAGGTTTGTATGACTCCTCTGTTTACAGAAGGGACAGTCATGTCAAGAACAATTCTTAACAGAGTTCCCCTAATCACATGCCCTCTCTGCTATGCAGGAGAACTCGGTGCTTAAGAAGGAGCTATATGAGAAAAGCACCCGGATAGACGAGCAGAACCGCAAGATCGGGGAGTTGATGGAACAGAACCAAAGGCATGTGTTCTGTCTCTTAACCATGTGTTCTAGATGTGTTAGTGTGGGCATCAGCACAATTCACAGTATGTTATTTAAGTCTCTATTTAAGTTTTTGAACTGAGAGTATGTGTGTGTGTGCGTGTGTGTGTGTAGGTACGTACATAAAAGCAGTCTGATGCTGGAACAGAATAGCAATTCCCTTCAGCTCAGTGGTCAGCTGACCCAGACACGTCTCCTGATGGCAGAACAGGACAAGGTACCATACCACACAACATGCACATACATACCAATCACACCACACAACATGCACAAACAGGACAAGGTACCATACCAATCACACCACACAACATGCACAAACAGGACAAGGTACCATACCAAGTATTCAGACATATCCTTGTCAAAATGTCTCAGCTGTTGATTGGAGTGATTAATTCTCTGTCACTTCTCTCTCTTCTCTCTCTCTCTTCCTATTGACCCGTCTGTCTGTCTCTGTCTCTGTCTCTCCCTCTCCCTATTGACACTTCTGTCTGTCACTCACTCACACACACACACTCACACACACACACACACACACACACACACACACACACACACACACACACACACACACACACACACACACACACACACACAGGTTCATCTGGTGGAGGAGCTGTCTGCCTCCTCTGCCCTGGTGTGCCAGCTGCAGCAAGAGACCTCGAGCCTCCAGCAGAGGGCAGCAGAGCTCCAGGCCAAACTCAACGCATCTCTTCAGAGCACCAAGCACCAGACCACTCAAATCTCCTCCCTGGAGGAAGCAGTGGAAGGTAGAGCAGTTCAGTCCAGGCCCACAGAACACCCAATAGGGGTTCAGAAGGTCCTCTTTGGAAAAGACTCATCTTAGCAGATATTGTTTTCTTCTAGTGTACAGTGAATTGATATAGTATTGTATTTCAGTGGTTGGTAGCACGTATGAACCCTGTGTGTGTAGTATGTCTTTTATTGAATATCAATTGTATACTTATGAAAGCAAGAAATTCATATTTGTTGTCTCACATGCTTTTAATGTCTACAATTTAAATCCACATAGTTATGAAAAAAGCATCTCCGCTAAGCTTCTCTCCCTTCTGTGGTGTGGTGTGTTTTGCAGAATTGAAAGCCAGCAGGGAACAGACTCACACTCAGTGGCGTGAAGAGAAACAGAAATGCAAAGAGCTGCAGCTCCAAGTCAACAACATGGAGGAGGAGCTAGAAGACCTCAAAACAGACAAGCAAACCCTAGACCAGGTGCGTCTGTGTATGTCTGTGTGTGTGTGTGTGTCTGTGTGTGTGTCTGTGTCATAGATGTCAACATTGAGCTTTGAAAATAAGGGAGATTTCCCGGGTTTCTCACGCAGAATACGGGAAAATGTCAACATTCGTCCCCCAACGTTGGAAGGGTTGCAGTATTAGTCCGTTTCGCAACTGTAAGCTCGTGCATTGGCCAGCTAAACAATACAACAAAGTAGCCACTTTATTTACGCCTAACAACAGCCTATATTAATTTGGTCAACTTTATACAGCCCTAGCAAGGCTAAAGTTCTGTAATCGATGCCCCTGTGCACTTCATTCTCTCTCCTGCGCAAACAAAATGTGTGCGTTCCAAGTAGCCTAGTGCGTAATTCTTCTTCATAAAGTTGAACAAATGCATTTGGTTATTTTAGAGAGAAATATAAATGGCCTGTCATGCAGTTTATGGGCTACAGTGCAGAGTTGGGAAGTTATGGTAGCCCAACTTGGAGTGAATATACAAACAGGGGGAATTCATTCTCTACTCGTAGCTGAGTAGCCTGGTAGGCCGATACAGTGTGTGCGGCCATACACTCTATGCAGGTGCCACTGAATCGTGCTCTCACGACAACCACGCTGTCATCTTAAATAGTCTCACTGTCGCCATCAAGCAAGCAAAATGATGCTTTGAAAACATCTGTTTCGCTGTAAGGGCAAGGGGATAGCAACAGCTACAGTACAGAGACTGACAAGTCCGATGGTAGAGCTAATGTTATGAGATTGTTAAAATACGGGATATTTACGGGAAAATGTTAAAACGGGAAGACCGCGGGAAAAAAGTTAAAATACGTGAGAAACCCGGGAAAAACGGGTGGGTTGACAGATATGGTTTGTCTGTCTGTGTGTGTGTGTGTGTGTGTGTGTGTGTGTGTGTGTCCATACCTTTGAAATGTGATAGACTACATTTATTTAACTTCTCTGTCCAAGCAGACTCACTCATTTACTTTCCCAATACAAAACAAAACATGCTCCTCTTGTCCTCCGGTCCGCTCCATCAGGTGCTGTCGGACAGGAAGAGGAAGTGGCAGGCGGAGCGGGGGCGGCTGCTGGCGGAACTGGAGGAGACGCGTCAAAACAGCCAGCAAGAGAGTGACCAGCTCCGGGCCCAGCTCAGGAGAACGAGAAGCGCTCCGCAGAACTGCAGCACAGAGCAGGTGGAACCTTCACTAGTCTACCGCATCATACTAGTGAGGAGGTTCCATCAGAACCGTGTGATGATGCCAAAACATGCAAAGGAACTAGTATACAATTTCAACCCTGTATCAGAGAACCAGAAGATGACCAGGAACATTTCTGTTTGAGTTGAGCTTAGGAAAGTGGATTTAGAATAGTGTTTCAAAAAGCCAGTACATACATACAAAACCAGGTATGCATGAAACTTTTGAAAAGTCTGTATGTGATCCAGCCTCTCTCAGGTATATGAGGGTGTGTATGTGTGTAAGTACTCGTCTATGTTGTTGGTCTATGTGTGTTCTGCATTTGTGTGTTCTGCATTTGTGTGTTGTTAATGTGTGTGTGTGTGTGTGTGTGTGTGTGTGTGTGTTTACAGGTCCAGGCTGAGCTGGAGGTGGCGTGGCAGCGGCGGTGTGACGCGTCTCTGGCCTCGGCACGGGAGGTGCACCAGCGCGCTCTGTCTGAGCTGATGGAGCAGAGGGACATGATGGAGGAAACCGTGTCCCAGCTGCACGACCAGGTCAGGGGTACAAAACACACACACACACAGGCAGGCAGACAGACAGACAGACAGACACGCACACACAGGCAGACAGACAGACACGCACACACACACACACAGACAGACAGACAGACACGAACATACACAGGCGTGCACACACAAACACAGACACACACAGACACAGACACATAGACAGACAGGCATGCACACACATGCACATGCACACGCACGCGTGCAGTGACCCACAACAATTTCTTGAACAACATAGTTGTACAACAACGTATCTTTTTTTTTTATGTAGAATTCAACATTTACAATGACAAGTTAGTTTTAGAAGTGAGAACATTGATTAAAAAATAAAATAAAAAAATTGCCCTGAGGTTATGTATTTATTTCCATTTAATGGATCATATAGACCAATGAGGAGACAGCTCTTCCCCTGCGGCATCCCTTTGTCTTTCAGATATCTGAGGTCCAAAGAAGAGCGAGATCAGAGAAAAAGAATCTAGAGATTCGATTGGCTGAGTTAGAGCAGAAGCTGTTTGAACAGACCAATGAGGAGGCAACTGCCACACAGGTACAAACATAAGACTCTGCAGTTGCACTGATGAGGGACTGAGAAAGACTGTGCTGCACACTTGTTATGCCATTATTCTGTAAGCTATCTATTCCAAGACATCCCTTTATTTCATTGTTGAAAGTCTGACTTCAGGCCATCCTTAAAAATATTTGTGTTTGCAGTAACAGCCAAAAAAAAAAATAAAAATGGGTCGGTAGGTAGGTCAATATTTTTTTTTTTCAAGATTCAAAGTAAAAAAAAAAGAACAATTTTGGTCATGGTGATTACGTAGGAATGAATATACACAAATGTGTATATCGTGACGTAACTGACTGGGTCTTCAACCCGTGCCTTCAGGCGCACCATTGCAAACCTCATTCTGATGCAGGTTATATAGACCAGCCTTTCTCAAACTTCTTTGACCTGAGGCCCGGTTATGGCAGACTTTTGGGTCATAAGGCTCATCTACATGTACCCAGAAAGAAGGCTACAATAGCTCTTGGCCACGTTATATTGAAATTTGACTATACAATACTCAATGCTATACAGTGTATTATACAGTCTCTGCTCTGTTTCTAAGGAAGTTCCAAAAAACAACGTCGTTCTATTAAGTTTCGTTAAATAAATAAATAGCCTTCCAACAGGTTGAAGCGGAGCTTTGATACCAACGTAATCGATTAGTTTCAGTTTCTCTCGCGCAGACGCGCATTGAATGAATGCTCATACCAACACTTAATTGTAGGGCTCCATGTTTAATGACATCGATAGCAGAAACGTTTGTTTTCTTTTTTCGTCGATCCGCGGTTTCTTGATCAACTGCGCAGCAAATTATCAGATGAAGCACCGGGCCTAATTTCACTCCACGACTCCGCGGACCAGCAGTCTCCATGTTGCGGACCCATATTTTGAGAAATGCTGAATAGACCACAACCAATTTCAATACTCCGACACGGTCACCGTTAGACTAGGGGGAGAAGGGATGAGAAAAGATCTGGCCACAGTTCTTCCAGAACTTCGTGCCAAGTAAAAGCGTTATCAGTTTGTGTGAATGAAACGAAGCGTAGGCCATAGTGTGACATGCGTAAAACCAATGGTGTAGAGATGACGCCACAGGTTGTTTTTTTAAGTGAGCCACGTTTGCATGTAGGCAATTTATATTCACAATACTTGGGCCTACTAAAAGAAATATTATTTTATTGCATTTGTATTTGTTGTTTAGAGTAAAAAAAACAATCGGTCGGTATTAACGCAAGTTTACAACCGGCAAGTCGGTCGGACTAAAAGGGGAAAAAAATAAATATTTGGGTCGGTTCTAAATTGACAGGGTCGGTCGGGTTACGGCAAACGAAAATATTTTTAAGGATGGCCTCAGTAGTCCCATAATGCTGATCCTGATGTTGCTTCACAGCTTAAGCAGGTGATGAACAGGGTGTTCCACTCACTGAAAGAGGAGTTTGACCTGCAGCAGACCTACACTGGAAGCACCATCCTAAAGCTTGCTTTCAAGACCATCAAGGTACTATTCCGATTGCAAAGTGTGTGATGCGGCCTTGGGGAGCAGTGGTAGTGTTGCCGCCTGACCGTTGGCTAGCCCGGGTTCTAATTCTGAACCCGATATTGCTTGACCGTGTCATTGTACCAGTGAATTTATTTTTACTTAGAAGTGCAGTTGGACCCCTACAATGCAATTCACAGGATCCATTTTAGATGTTTTACATTCAATGAAAAGGAATTGTGTTCCACTTTAAGTTTGGATTGCAGGTTAGTGTTTTTAGCGAATCTTTGTGCTGTAGAATGAATTATGAATGGCTTACATTTCTTCTACCGTCTACCGCTGTATCCAACAGAGTGTTACACTGCACTTCCTAGCTGACCTGAATGACATCCCAGCAGAGGCAGATGATGAAAGAGAGGAAGGGGATGAATAGGAGGAAGAGGAGGAGGAGGAAGGTGAAGCATGCCCTGGAGAGTCACTGCAGGACAGAAAGACAGATGGACAGGTGGTGAGACCGGAGAAGGCTAAATAAGCCGATGTGGGGGAGATAAATTCAGCAAACACAAATGTGCAAGCAGAGAAGTCCAATTAGGAGATTACTGAGGGCTCCCCCAATGGGGTGCTAGAGTCTCAGGAATCCTCAAGAGGAGGTGTACTTGGACACCCAGACAACCCCAGCAGAGGAGTCCTCTCCCTCTGCCCAAACACAACACTGAGTTCATTAACAGGATAATCAGTGGTAAGCAATTATGAACGTTAGGTGACCCTAAAACACTTCATCAAAAACTTGGTCACCATTTATTTGGAGGTCATGAGAAATTCCTCCAGAGGATGAGGAATAACTGTATTAAAATAGCTATTATGAAACAGACCAGCAACCTTTTTTTTAATTTTAGGAATCAGAACCTATAAAAAAAACTAAATAGAATCTATGATGAATTAAATGTAAATTAATATGTAACCTCATATTTTTTTTTTACTAAACTAACTTGTCATTGTAAATGTTGATCTACACAATAAAGATGTGTTATTTTACAACTATGTTGTTCAAATAATTGTTTGAATGTATAATTCCTAATTGTGAAGTATCCTGCAAATACTGTGAGTGCTGTTGATGGAATGAAAAATGTCAGCACACAAAACATTTCAGGACCACAGTGGAAGATGTTTCCTGAATTATGCCCCACAGAGCACAAGTGTATAGACAGGAGGCAGGCATACATCTGAGTACATTTATAGGTTTTTATAGGCATAGGTTTCACAGCAAACTAATAACACACTAATGAAGCTTTACCCACCGACACACAATGGATATGCTAACCGAGATTACCAAGGCAGATCTTTACATTAGCAGCTCCTCTATCACATATTACACACACAAAAACATCAGTTTCCACGGATGATCAGATATGCGGATGCTAATTCAAAATTATTTTGAATTACTTGTGAAAAATAGAATGGGTACAAAAGATAAAAGGAGTAGATATGAGCCTAGAAATCATTGTATTTTGGGTTTCATTGTTTAGTTTTGGTAGAAATGTCTCGTGTTACAGCAACACAAGCTGTAAAGCGCAAGTCAGGCACTCTTCTCTTGAAGCATACTGGCATCTACAACACACAGTTTACAACTTCAGTAACAAGTGGCGTGATTTTAGGGATAAATAATTTATTGAGTATAATATGTATTCAGCATACAGTCTATGTACAGTAATGTAATGGAAAGCATGCACTGTTAGTATCAATAGTAAGAGCACTTAAGTCGCATGAGACTGTAAAGGGTGAAAATTAGAATGATGCCTTTCATATGGAGGGAGGGTGTGGGGTTAAATGTGTGGGAAGTGGAGTAATTATAAGGTGATTGTGATGTGGACAGCATTGAAGGTCTGGCTGTCCTCAAAGCACCTTTAGTCTGACTGCCATTTATGCCAGTAGTGGAAGAGAGAGGACTATAGAGTACTACTCATGATTGTTGTGACGTATAGATGCCACAAACAGGAAAAGGCACACGTGCGGAGATCCGGTGTTGAAAGAAAGCATTCACTGTCAGTGTAAAACAGATTTATACCATCCAGTTTAGGGCACTTACAGATGGGCATGTTGAGATAAGACCTTTAACATACTTGAATTCATCTGTCTACTGAATAACAACAGAACTCTTATTGATATAACTAAGTTTGTGAGAGATAGACATAAAAAACAAACACAAAAACATAATTCCAAATGGCTTCACATTTTAGACTTTCCCACATTAAAATGCATACAAATGAACAGTACTGACTGTCATGCAAACTGAAAATAAATACTTCCCTCTGATGTACCATTTCCTTTAGCATTCTCTGCCTTATAAACGCATCTCTTTCTCTTGACAACACTAGACCACAGGACTTAGTTCAAAACTTAGTTAGACTTAGCACTTAGTTCAAAACTCAGACCCACTTTATAGAGCCCCTGAAGTATCTCATGGTCTGGACTGATTCCATATGGCTTTGGCCGATGATAAAGAGCTTCTCTTTGGCAGAGGGCAGAGATGATGAACATCGCGATGATGATGATGTCTTAGTGGGAAATATTGCAGTCTAATATGGTGGAAAGTGCATGCAGAAAGACAGCGTGAGTACACTGCATCAGAACTGGTGCGTTGGTGATTTGAACAGACATGACGGACGGACTCGGCCTCGTCAGGCGTGGTAGAGGCGCACACGCTGCTCGATGGCAGCGCGGCACAGCGGGCACAACTGCAGGGCCTCGTTGCACTCGTAGCAGCAGCACACGTGCCCACAGGGCAGAAAGATCACCTGCGACTGGGGACGAGAAGAAGAGGAGAGGAGAAGAGAAGGGGAGAGGAGTGGGTGAGAGGAGAAGAGGAGGAGAGGAGTGGGTGAGAGAGGAGAAGAAGAGAGGAATGGGTGAGAGAGGAGAAGAGGAGAGGAGGAGAGGTGGGTGAGAGGAGGAGAAGATGAGAGAAGAGGAGGAGAGAAGTAGGTGAGAGAGGAGAGGAGGAGAGAAGTGGGTGAGAGGAGGAGAGAAGTGGGTGAGAGAGGAGAGGAGTAGAGAAGTGGGTGAGAGAAGAGAGGGTTACTCTGGGTCTGGGCCTTTTATGAACACCCCCACTGAACTGTGATCTACTACTGCTTTCCCCCACTTATAGACTAGCATTACAAAACAATAGCATGCAGCATGCCCAACATGTGAACAGAGAACTGCATGTTGTACCCTGTGCCACTCTCCTACATCTACTAATATGTCCTCGGATAATTAACGAAGGAGTTAAACAGCATCAATACATACTGTATGCAAGTACCATTCTACTCAGAAATGCCTGATAGAAAGCAGGGTTTTGCTGGGTGTCCTCAAACTCCATTTTATTGTACAACTACATCATCCTCTGACCTGAGCCCTGCGAAAGCACTTACCCCATGCTCCATGCACACCACACACTCCGAGCTGCTGGGGCTATCCGTGGGGGTGGGGGCCGAGGGGGTCAGGGGAGGGGTGGCCTCTGGAGAGGAGGCGCTGGGCTGGGACGGGCCAGCTACCTCCTCTGCCTCAGGCTCCGCCTCGGCCGCAAGGGCCACTGATGGGACAACAGAGAATCATTACTCACTGATGATGACGATGACGTTTGTGTATGAATGATGGTTCTCCTGGGGATCAATAAAGTCTCTATCTATCTATCTAAATGTCCTGGCTATATAGCCCTGCTTAATGCACCTCAAATTGAAATCAGTGATTATAGGATATTGTGTGTCAATATGTAAATATTTGTGCACATACTCACCCTTTGTTGGCATGGGGATGTGTGTCTTTGCCCAGTTTAGTAGAGCCTTTTGTATGCCCACCTCATTCACACCAATCTGTACAGACACACAAGCATTTCTGTTTTAAATATACAGTGCAAAGCTTCTGATTGCTCTGTTATGATCAGCGATAAGAAAAGGAATAAATCCCTCATGTAATGGAAGTAGCACACTGGCACAATTCCCTCTCTCTACTCCTCCCTCCCTCTCTGCCTACAGACACACCCAGAGGAACTGAAAGCAGCGTACTTTGCTGAGGTCACTGGTGGTCATGTGATTGAGAGCCTTGGACGTGACGCGGTGGTGAGCCAGGATGGGCAGGTAGTGCTCAGCAGAGAGCTTGGACAGCAGATCCACCAGATCCCGCTCCACGCCAGCCTCCTGTCACGCAGTCACGCACGCACACACAAGCATACATATGCATACACGCACACACACGCACACATAAACACACACACACACACACACGCACACACACGCACACACACACACACACACACGCACACACACACACACACACGCACACACACAGAGAGCACAGCAATCAATACACCTCATGAGCACAAAGCTCTTAATGTCATTACAGTAGCACTTACTATCAAGGGTTTAACAGAAATGGAAAATCTATTTACATCCACAAATAAATGTGATACTTAACCAAAAAAAAATATATATATATATCGATAATAAGTTTAAGTTTCATGTGAAGTATTCTTCAAAACCAGACTTCCACTTCCAAGCTCAATGATTAGGGTAATGACATTAGCCCTTGCACTGACCTGTATGGCCAGTGAGAGAGGACTGACCTGCATGGCCAGTAAGAGAGGACTGACCTGCATGGCCAGTAAGAGAGGACTGACCTGCATGGCCAGTGAGAGAGGCTTCGAGTCCAGGAGTCTCTGGTACTGGATCATCCAGTAGTTCTGCAGATTGGAATCACTCTTCCGTTCCAGCTCAATCTGCACAGAACACAAACAATTTATGAATATATTTACGATTTAAATATATTGTATGCAATTGTGCAACTGTCTGGCAATGTGACCTTGTCAATGTTTCCTCAAAACATTGGCCAAAACATGATTTTTGTGTTCCTGTGACTATAGGTTGGCTGGTCATCTTGAAAGACTCAAGGGCCAAGGTTATGTTCTATCTAGGCCTGTACAGTGTATTCTACCTTGTAAAGGGAAGGTAAATATCATTTAAATAAATATGTGTAATCCAGGGGGCAAACGTCGGGGTGATAGTCTCACCAGATTGTGCCGCAGCTCCTTCTCTCTCTGGTCCTTCTGCTTCAGAAGCATCTGCAGCATGTCCGACAGGGCTGTGCGCTGATCCGACATCACAAACTAACACACACACACACACACACACACACACACACACACACACACACACACACACACACACACACACACACACACACACACACACATTTCAAAATCATTTACAGTCAGTTCACATAAGTGCAGACTTCACTGTGCATATCCAGACCAACAGGCTAGCATCTCAGCTTTGGGCACCAATGGATTGGCATGGTCTGGCATGGGCTCCACATTTAGTAATGGATCACAATGAAACACATGAAGTGGCAAAAAAAAAAAAGGAATCGGTTTCATGCTAAGCAAAACATGGATGTCTCAAGATAAGGGGTGGTGATGACAACTGATCTGTTCTGATTTAACAATTCTAATTCATAGTTACAACTTCCATTTAGTATGACTGCTCATGTGATATTCAACTGCAAATACTCCCTATTATTAGTTCCAATCACACTGGTTCATGCATGCAGGAACACAGAGTACAATCTATTGGCCAAAGTCTTGACCTTGACCTCAAACCTTCACCCTCACACAGACAGCCAGACAGAAGGCCCCTATCACATACCTGCAGGTTCTCAGCATCCAGATCCCTCCTCTTTACCTCCAGATGTGTCAGCTGCATTAACTCTGCTTCTATTAGCTTAATCTAGAGACATGAGAGCATAGGGCAGCTTGATGAGGGGGCAACTCAATTCAGAAGAGGGGTAAGAAGAATAAAAAGGTAGAAGCACAATGGGGTCTGATCAGGATGAGTTACGTGGGCTGGACAGCAGCAGCAGCAGCAGCAGCAAACTACTGACTGATTGACCGGTTGACTGACTGATTGCCTTGGATTAGTGTGGTAAAGTAACTTAAAACGCTACTGAGCAATGACTCGTGAAGTGACTTGTTAATTTTCTTCTTTTTTTTTAATGACAAAATAAATGTCATTGATACTGAATAAACAGCAAGGGGATTAAGTCAGACAGCAGCTAACATGATGGTGTATAAAGATTACATAAAGATTATGCAATTGTATATATATATATATATATAATACAAATATAGTGACTAGAAAAGATTAGTGGTCAGTATGTGGCCAAATATTTTATCAACACAACTTTTAAAGCCTAAAGTATGACCACAGGTAGTGAAACGAGCACAGGCTCCACTTAACAACATGCAGATTTACTGCGTGGGCCATATATGAGCCAGTCCCAACAGACACCCTCTGGCTGCACACACTGAGGAGGAGCAACTAAGCACAGGCATGAGCCGACGGAGTTTACCTGATTACGAATATAACCGTGGACACTATCCTTCTGCAGCTGCAGGGCCTCAAAGGCAGCCTTCTGCATCTCCTCCTGTAGAGAGACACCAACCCACAGGGCAGCAATTCTCATGTATCATATATTATACATTTACAGTTGTTTTGCTGCATGTCAAGTCAAACTCATCTCATGACATATCCTTAACTCCTCTAGCTGTGTGTGTCTGTGTGTGTGTGTGTGTGTGTGTGTATCTGTGTGTGTGTGTTTGAATGTATGTTATACCTATCTGTGTGTGTGTGTTTGAATGTATGTTATACCTCCTGCAGTGTGTGTATCTGTGTGTGTGTGTTTGAATGTATGTTATACCTCCTGTGTGTGTGTGTGTGTGTGTGTGTGTGTGTGTGTGTGTGTGTGAATGTACAGTATGTATGTTCTACCTCCTGCAGGATTTCAGCAACGGCTTTAGATTTCTCCAGCTGCTGCAGCAATAAGACCTGCTCCAGCTTCCTGTCCTGATTCTCTATACTTCAGATGGCCACGGTGGAGAGTGGAGACACAGAAAGGGGTCATTACAGCGGTCACTACAGCAGGGAAATTGCAGGACTTAAATAGAACGTCCGTTTCTATACAATTTAGAGTCAGTTATCTATGCATGTATCTATACAAATGAATCCAGTAAAGAGCTGCATAGTACATTTAGCAGGTTTAGTAATGGGTGAGGAGAGTTGTTACATATTATATAAAACAGTAAGCTGTTGTTTTCTGTGCTGCCAAAGAGGGCTGTGTGCTGTCTAACCTCCGGTAGGCCGCAGTCACCAGGCTCTGTCTCCGGCCCTCATTGGCCTCCTGCAGCAGACGCATGGAGAAACTCTCAGACAGCATCTTCTGCATGGCCGCTACACACACGCACACACACACAGAGACACACACACACACACACACAGAGACACACACACACACACACAGAGGGGGGGGGGCAGAGAGAGATACAGCAAGTGTTAGGGAGTGTTCTTTAAAGAATGGCATCAATTTGTGACTAATTATGACTAAGGCACTCAAATGATTGGTAGCACTACTGGTGGGTCAACAGGTCAAGGGAAATGACCACCAAGGTGCTGTGGCTGAGCTCTGTATGGTCCTGTGTGTGGTTGTGTGAATGCTCTCTGCCCACAGGTGATGAGCTGTCATGGCATCAGATCACACCTACCTGCTACCTCTTTCTTCCGCAGCGAGTCAGCCTCATCTTGAGTCACAGCAGTGAGATGATCCACACGCATCCTGTGTGGGGAAGTGTGGTTAACCATCACATGGCCTGTTTATGTTTAAGACTAATACTAGTTTAGTAAAACCAACATAAAACACCATACACTGGCATGCTGCATAAAAACAACAACTTTCACAGAGGAAAACGTACATGTTGATGGTGTAAGTTCTCTATGTTAGAATTATGTGACTGACCACAACGTCATTCATCATGATAAGCTGCTTAACATCATAGAATTGCTTTCATACACACCTGTCCTCCTCCATGGCTTGTAGTATCTCAGCTGTCTTCAGTTGGCTGTGGGGTAAGATACATTAATAATAATGATATTAATGTGTTATATGTATTATTATCTAGTTACCGGTATTTATAATGAATTGTTATGAATTATAATGATTATATTGATATGATGAATTCTAATGAATATTAATCAATTAATTTTCTTTCAACATAACAGGACTCGCTAACCCTAACAAACTCGCTCGCTAACAAACACATACTAGCACATGGACATTCAATCAGATCACTGATCCACCAAACTCTAAGACCAACATTTTTTTAAGGCATGCAGTGCTCATTTAAATTAATGCCAGTATAGTGGTATGCTGACTTGGTCAAACGGCAGCCATTTTGAAAGCCTCATGACCCCTGGATCCCAACCTCCACCACCTCTACACCCCTCAGCCCTCCCCTCCTCACCGGGAGTTGTCCAGCAGCAAGCTGGTGATGCGGCCCATGACGTTTCTCTCGGTGTCGCGCACCCTCTGCAGAATGCGATGTCTCTCCACCTCCAGAGCCTGCTGCTGTTGGGACAGACCCCTGTCCACACGCTCCTGCTCCTGATGGAGGAAATCACAGGGCCGAGAGATAGAGAGAAAGAGAGAGGGAGAGAGAGAGAGAGAGAGAGAGGGAGAAGGAGGGAGAGAGCGAGAGGGAGAGAGAAAGTGAGAAAGAGAGAGAGAGAGAGAGAGAGAGATTCATATGAATTTCTGCTTGAGCGTTGCTGAATATTACAAAATAGTGCCACCAAAGATTGTTAAGGCGGAGCAAGATACTTCGTCGTAGTTCATGTCTATGGGCGCGAAATGGGGATCGAATCCTGTCTGCATAAAGAGGCGGTCGATGGCGTATTGATGGCGTAAGTTGCAACCGCCAACAGCAGCTGCAGAAATAACCGGCGACACCTGATATAAGGTTGATTTTCTCCAGACTGGATTGCTCAAAAAAAAAAAAAATGTACCTGAAATGTTCAGAAGGGTTTGAGGATCATGAAAATGTGCCCGAAATTCACATTCCTAACTCTATAGAACCAAGACCTTAGCATATGTGGTGAAATTCTGAGCTATGCCCATAGACTTCAATGGAGCAGTCGCTGCCTCTGCTCTGCATAAAGGGGGATTTTGACCGCCCCCCCTCGTGCGATCCGGGTTCCCGGAAGTGGCTCCTGATGAAATATCTTGCTCCGCCTTAACAATCTTTGGTACCACTAGGACCAGCAGATCGCTCTCCTGCTGCCTCTGGCTGAAGCGTGTGTGTGATCAGGCTGCTGTGGTAAAGTCTGTGTTCAAGGTCACCTCTCTGACACACATTAGGACATTGTCCTTGTTGGAGTTCTTGATGTGGATGAGATGGGCCTGTTCCCTCTGCTTCGCCTCCAGCTCCTGCTCAAACAGCAGCTTCTCCTGCTGCTTCTGCTCCTAGGAGACACACACACACACACACACACACACACACACACACACACACACACACACACACACAAATGCACATGTACTACCTGCAGTGTGCACAGATAATACCCAACTGATAACAATGCCATATTATGATGTAAAGACAGAGGTGTTACCTTTCTCTTCTCATACCCCATGAAATTATCCTGCAGATGAAAGAAAAGAAGAAAAAAATCTCAAAATATTGAAAATAAATGTGGGCACCAGATGGCAAGTACGGTCTCTCTCTCTCTCTCTCTCTCTCTCTCTCTCTCTTTCTCTCTCACACACACACACACACACACACACACACACACACACACACAATGTGCTGAGTTCACAGGCCTACTCCATACCTGCCAGACCAAGTCAGTCTCATCGACACAGTTAGTCTCCATGGCTGTCCTATCTGGCTCTGGGGCATTCTGGCACTCTGAGGGTGGACAGTACTCCAGGCCCAGCTCTGCGAGATCACAAAAACCACAACAACAACATAAACCAAACAATAAACACACGGCACACAACAGAGCACCGCAAACACCGTGCTGAACAGCCGAGTGGCTCAGTGTAAATGGTAAGAGCCACATCAATATGATCACATGATGTTTTCAGTGGACTGCGCTAGTCATGGTACCCACCAGCACACAGGAACCTCTGGATGGCCTCAGTGCCAGCAGCACACACAGAGGAATGAGGGTAGGTCATCAGAGACGTGTCCAGCATCAAGCACTACCGCGAGGGGCAAAAACACACACACATAAATAGACACATACATGAAATGCTAATCCAAGCCAAAACCTCAAACCGCACTTATTTACATATATACATAACATCATATACTAGCAGTCCCACATCAGCACTGTGAGAGCAGGCCATCTGATTAGTGTACTAAATGTGACTGTGCCTGTGAGTATCAATCTGTGAAATCTATGTTAGTTTTTCATACAGCTTTGTTAACTGCAGAACCCACTGCTTTAGGATGACCTGCAGAACAACATCAATGACAAACATCATTTTAACACACACACACACACCTCCAAGCAGCGAGCATGGGCCAAGTACTGGGGCAGCTCCCTGATATTATTCTCACTTAGGTCCAGAGTTCTCAGGCTCCTCATGTGCCCCACCACAGCAGGCAGCTCAGGCAGACAGTTCCCTACAGAGAGGTAGAGCATGGAGTAGATTACCCTCATCTACTTTACACTCAACATAAAATCTCAGACATATCTCCATTTAACTTAACGTGGCTTACTGCACTCACACACACTGTTCACACAGAGGTTCTTAAACATTTTCATAAGATTGTGTAGAAACTACACTGTTATGTCATCCAAACATTTACCTTTCAGATTGAGAGTTTTTAAACTGCAAAGATCTCCAATGGATTTTGGTAGTCCTTTAAGAATATTCTTCTCTACATTCAGCACCTATAGAAACACACAAATACACAGATCCATTCAGTGGACAGCTCAGTGTACCATATATTTCATTTGTTCTTTCCGAAATGATACATAAACTTGTGTTGAAATGGAGAACTTGCCTGGAGTGATGTCAACAGGCCAATGTCATCAGGGAGAGAGGCCAGCTTGTTATTGTGAATATCTAAAACCTGAAACGCAGAAGAGTGCATATGAGAGGATGAGTGTGTCCAATGGGAGAGTACAATGAGGATCATTTGATTATCGCTTTGTACAGACAGCACTGTATCTCTTACCCTCAGTGTTAAGAGGGAGATGACTGAACAGCCTTTTGGGATGAAAGACTTCAGCTCATTGTCACTGAGTATGAGGGCCTGCCAAGAGAATCAGGAAGGCATTTCATTTGGTACATACATAGAGATAAAATGTAATAACAATATCACTACCATATCATTACTATCATGACATAGGGGGTATGATGAAGATTGCATGATGGTATGATGAATATTGTCACATATATTATTCACATTAAATAATTTATACTATACATCCACTCAAATAACATCTGGACCATTTGTTTTTAGTAAGACATGCTCCTTCCATCTGTCTCCAGGTTTACCTTCTTCTGCAGCACTTTACAGATAGAGAGAGCACAGGAGGGAACCTGAGAAGGCAAATTCCCACAGATTCAACACAGCGGTAAAACTCCAGGTTCACAAACAGAGTGTCTCCGGGATTATAATGATTTACAATGTTTATTGCAATAATAATGATGATTTACAATGATAGTCATATTTCTGGTGTAATCAAGCAATTTGTTTAAAATTGAGGATGTAGAAGATTTGGGAATTTGTTTCATTTACCTCACTCAGCTCACAGGATGAAATGTCCAGGACATCATCAGCTCCTGCCTCTTTAGACTGGAGAGAAGGGGGATTTAATGATTTACAAATCATGTCAGCAACAACATTCGCCCTGCGGTCTTCTGTGGTTACTGTATGACTTCTCCACATTATACATCAGTGACACATACAAACACTGCTATAACAGTGCAGATATGGACTAACTAACACACACACACACAAAAAACCTACAAGACAAACTCACCAAGCACAGCTGATACTCCAGGCGCCTCTTGGCATCTTCACTTGGCTTCCTCTTCCTAAAGAAAAGTGGCATGGTTCAGACAGTAGTGCCACCTGACTGTCCTGCCGGCCTTGAGGGTGGTTGTGAGGTGGCCTTGGCACTATCTGTGAGTCCGCACCATAGAACAATCACACACCTTCTGCCAATTCCAAGTCAGTCTGCCAATCAAAGTATCTGGTTAGAGAAAATTAGGATTAATTAAAAGGGGGTAATCTGGATTGTAGACACACTAGACAGACTGGTTTGACCAAAATGATACAGGTCCATGCAGTTCCAATTTTGTTTTCATAACCTTATGTCCTTCAGTATATCTAGCTATGTCTAAATATTGTCATGCCAGTTAACTTACTTTTTAGTAAGTCAATGTATCCAGTCAATGTAGTCAATGTATCCACAAGAGGCTGTCAAACATGAAAATAACACCATCAGGCTGAATGTAGTTTAATGGCTAGCTGTTTACTGGAAAGGTGAATCAGAATATGCCACAATTAACCTAACGTAACGGTAAGACTGGTGGAAAAGCGATAGAAAATTATGTTAAAATACTTTATAGACATTTGACTAAATATCGCTCCTGTCATGAAATTGCGTTCGGTTAACTGTTAACAAATGTAACGTTACTTACACATCAGGCTAGAAGAAGGAATGACCACCTGGTTTGTTTGTGTACAACCAGAGGGTTAAGGATCTTTGGTCCAACGCTTAGATAACGTTACCAGTTTCTTACCTTTTGTAGCTGTGAAATTTCGGTTTAGACGTGGTAAAGTGTGGTAAAGTTACTGTAGATCTTCAATGTGTCGACAAGTTAAGTATTCGGTATTCTTATATCTACATAGATATATTGACGAAATCGTAGTCATCTGTGTTTCATTATTTATTTTTAGAGAATGTTCCTTCCTAGTGACGTTTAGACGGAAGTAAGTTAAAACGTGACATGTTAAGATCTCGCGTTATCACCAACTGTATAAAAGACCACGATACTTGGAAACGGTCTCTTCTTTTTCACTTTGCGGTGAAGGTGCAACAGTAATCGGTCGTCCCGAATCCGGGTTCATCCGACACCCTCACCTTTTCAAGCAGAACTGAGCTCATCTTAAGCTACATCATGCCTCCCAAGTTCGATCCCAATGAGGTTAAAGTTGGTACGTTTACTGAAGTGTCTACCACATTGGAAAGTCAGCGACTGGGCGTCTCATGAGGGCAGGCTTTGAGGCCTATTTGGCTAACTTAGGTAACGTTAGCAGGGTTAACGTTACTGAAACCTCCGCATGTAGTGTGCATTTTGTGGTATGTGGTATTTTTTAAAAGTGATTTAAGGAATCAAGGTAAGTTTTATAAAACAGAAAGGTGATCGAGGAGTCAGGTGTGTCAAACGGAAGGGATTTGGTAACTTATAGCAGCTACCGCTGTGTCCGATGTTGCCATGCGGAACGGAAAACGCGTGCAGATGTTAACGTTAGCTTGATCAACTTCAACGATTCAGGTCACCGAGCTATCTTCGAAGGTATATTTTGTGGATGTTGCATGGTTAAGTTACTATAGTGTCAGGAATCAATGAATACGTGTTTGCAGTGGTGTCCACGTGCATAGCTTCAATGGCTAACAGTATCACCACGGTAAATTGGCGCCTGCGCAGTTGTAGCGTAATTGCGTTTACGTCAAAAACTTAGATTTTGTGGTTGAGCGACTAGCGCATGATAAACACCACTTGCTCTTCTAGAGTAATATAAAATCGTGCATTTACATAGGGACTGAGCTTAGGTTTTGTTGCTGTGTACTGGTTGGATGCGGTCATGTTGCCAGATACACATTTACTAGCTTGATTGTAACGAACTGGAGGTGTAACCTAAATCGTATGTATCAAGGATTCCACTTGATGCAGCCTTGAGTGCACTTACCTATAAGATGGATGTCAGTTTACCAACATAAAAATGCGAGGGGTGGGAATGGCAGATCTTGGTAGTGTAGATATGTGTGCTCTGACGCTGGAATCATTGTACCAATCATTCAAGTACCAACCAGATCTTCCAACGTACCTGCTCGTTTTGGCTCTTCATTGTTCATCTTAGGGACTGATTAATGCAATAAAGTCTGAACTTGCAGGGAGTGGTAGTTGGCAGAAGAACAACAACTGTTTGAAACTAGCCTTCAGCATTCTGTACTTTTTCACAGCTATGTATGCAACACTTGTGTAGTTAGAAACTTCTATCATGGAGTGTGGAGACGGACTGTATTCTCAGTCTTTCAGAATTGTTTTGTGCCACTGCTGGAGATTTCTTGAAGTGTTGTAAATGACACAAGGGTGCCTTGTAGAAAAGGTGTCTTTAGGTTATATTATTTAACCCATCACTTAGATATTCTGGAAAATAATGTTTCCATACACCCATAATTAATCTTCCAATAAATGTGTTGCATGTTTTGTGTGTGATATGTATAATGACTTGGTTATTGTAAAATAATTAAAGTAATGTTCTCCATTGTCTTGCAGTATACATGAGGTGCACAGGAGGAGAAGTTGGTGCAACCTCCTCTTTGGCTCCCAAGATTGGTCCTCTGGGTCTGGTAAGTAGCAGTTTTAACCAAAACTTGCATGTCTATTCTCAGCCTCCCGCCACTGTGCCTGTCTTGCTATGACTGAGCTTAGTCCAGTGGAGGCTAATAGAGACCCAGCTCTAGGAAGCAGTGCTACCCAATCAAATGGCTAACTCTGTGCCGAAAGATCTGGAACAAGACAGATTCATGTTTAGCTGTAGTTTCAGTGTTGCTGTCTGGAAAATTGCCATAATGGTATCCTTGTAACAGTTAATGGGTGGAGAGTGATTTATTTGAAATGGGAGACTAATTTGTTGTTTGCCTACAGTCTCCCAAGAAGGTTGGTGACGACATTGCCAAGGCCACAGGCGACTGGAAGGGTCTGAGAATCACCGTGAAGCTGACTATCCAGAACAGACAGGCAGCTGTAAGTATTCAGTGGTATTCACACTTCCACAGTGAAGGATTATCCTAATGACAATACTAGCCTTGGTGTAAATTCCCAATTTTTCTGTTTCTGCAGATTGAAGTCGTGCCCTCCGCCTCTGCTCTCATCATCAAGGCTCTGAAAGAGCCTCCTCGTGACAGAAAGAAGGTGAAGAATGGTAAGTCATCCTATCGTTTCTGGGAGTGGGCAGCCTCCCGCCACTGTGCCTGTCTTACTATGACTGAGCTTAGTCCAGTGGAGGCTAATAGAGACCCAGCTCTAGGAAGCAGTGCTACCCAATCAAATGGTTAACTCTGTGCCGAAAGATCTGGAACAAATGATGATGCTAGTCCCATTCAGTCTGTCCAGACTTTTTTATTGTGAATATTTACACATGAATTAATTTTAACGGACTGAAATGTTGCCAAGTAGGCTATAGCCTTGAAGTTTGAAAAGTTATTCAGATAAACTTTTAATATATACATACCTTTTTTTGTCTGATCTTAAATTGTGATCCTCCTTACTCATTTCAGTCAAGCACAGTGGCAGCGTGGCCCTTGAAGAGATTGTCAACATTGCCCGTGTCATGAGGCACCGCTCCATTGCCAGAGAGTTGTCTGGTGAGTTTCCATTTCATGTGCATTTCATTTTGGGCACTGCACCCTGCCGTAATGTATTTTGTTGCAGTATGAAGCAGAAATGTTCTCAGCCTCCCGCCACTGTGCCTGTCTTGCTATGACTGAGCTTAGTCCAGTGGAGGCTAATAGAGACCCAGCTCTAGGAAGCAGTGCTACCCAAACAAATGGCTAACTCTGTGCCGAAAGATCTGGAACAAAAAAAACTGCATGAACCATGTTGAAAGGGTTATTTGTAACCTATTAATGTTTTAGCTAATAAGTGTAGTAGAAAATTATACTTTTTTTTGTGGTTGTCAGGAACCGTCAAAGAGATCCTGGGAACAGCTCAGTCTGTTGGTTGCACCATCGATGGCCGCCATCCCCATGATGTCATTGATGACATTAATGCCGGAAAAGTTGAAATCGCCTCTGTAAGTGTTCAATTAGTATTTTATATATACTGTGTATGCTGTGGTGTTGCTCAATGATGCTAATGTCTGCCCTTTCTGTCTTCCAGGAGTAAAATCACGAGTGGAGAAGTAAATAAATTTGTTACAAAAATGTATTACCCGCCTGGTCTTTTGCTCACAGACAAATTACACCATAAGCAATTTTGTCATTGTAGATCACATGAGCAGTTTGTTTTACTCAGTGTTTGGGTATTTAAATCTGACTTCACCTCACTTGAAAAAAAGGCCTTTGTATTACCATGGCAGATGGAGGCAGTTGTCACAAGTGTATCCAAATCACATTTACATTTGATATAGCAGACACTTGTCCACAGTGACTTGTGAACTATATTACAAGGGATTACATTGTCCCTTGAGCAATTTGGGGTTAAGTGCCTTGCTCAAGGGCACAATAGTGAAAGCTGGGAATTTAACCCATGTATTTCAGGCTTCTGCCTAGTCATAATCTAGCTCCTTTTGTGTTGTGGCTAATTGTATCCTTGTTTCTCTGTCTGGTCCGTGTATAGAAAATCCAAATGTCAATTTTTCCAGACTCGTCCTTAAATATCCAGTGAAACAGTTTTACAAAACAACTTTTAATATAAAAAGTACAAATTGTTTTAACTTAACCAGAAAGGTTGGCATTTAATGTGCCTCTACCACAGTTGGACACAATGCCCTACAAAAGGCTCCTCAAATTTGGTACCCTGAGAAGTGTTTATGCTGTTGGATGTAGTACTTCTTAGGGACCATACACACACAAGTGTAGATCCTCTACAAAGTGTAGAAACAAACATTAAGCCACCAACTTAACATGTACTGTCTTAACTTCGCAGATTGCTTTCAAAAGCATTCCTAAACTACATATCCCACTGTGGCACAGATTGTACAAACAAAACCCTCTTGCTGCACCATATAGACCACAGGCTCATTAGGCAACTAACAGTTCACATCAAGGCCCTCAAAAACCAGGGCACTTCCACTGGGTGGTGAAGAAGCAGGTGGTCTTCAGTTTTCAACCTCTTCATCTTCAACCTCATTCTCTGCCTCCGCCTCCTCATCCATATGTTCTTCCTCTTCCTCCTCTTCATCTTTATTCTTGTCGTTCTCTTCCACATCACTCTTTTTCTCTTTGTCTTTCTTCTTCTGTTCAGAGGCCTCCTTTTTACCTTTCTGCCCCTTTTTGTAAGCTGTGAAACACATGCAAGCAGGGTTAGGCAAGTTAAGTCAAGTAACTAAAACATAAATAAGAGTTCATGTGGGCCAACAGAACCAAGATGGATGAGGGTATCGAATCCTGGTAACAACAATACTGAGGAAATATATATGTTTGAATAAAGGCATTTGCGAAATTAATCACTAGATAAATGTTATGTTTTGAATTACAGACTAATCTATCAGAAATAAGCCTACTGCAACATCTGAAGTGTTAGCAAAGATTAAATCATTAGGACACCAATTACCTTCCAGAGCTTCGCGGAGGGGTTGCATGAACCGCTCAAATTCCATCTCTTCCATAGCGGACATCACATCCCCAGCATTCAGGGTCTTCCGTTTAGCCTTCATCGCAAAGTTGTTAGCACTGACAGACCACAATAGGGATATTAGAATCGCTTTACATGATACTGTTGACAAAGCCAGTTGCCCTTTTGAAGTATTCCGTTTCAGATACACACAAAAACTGTTTTTACTTGTTCTTACCATGATGTAGCGTACAACACAAAAACACTGGCCGCCTGGGAGATGGCTCTCCTTGCTTCCTTAGATACGTTTACGCCATCTGGCAGCTTCACGAAACAAAAATTGACAGAATCCTGTTATCAGACTGCCATGTCACCACAACAACCATACCATTAGCTAGAACTCTACAAGTTAGCAAAATAAGCGCATAGCTTTCACCGTCGGTAGCGAATCTACTAACGTTGTTTATTATACACCATCAAGTCATTGAAAATAATGTAAAACACCCGGATGAGGGAAAACTTCCGAAGCAAAATATCGTGACGATAACAAGTAAACTTACTGCTTCTTTAATGATACGTGTGATGACAGCGTTGGGCAGGTTAAGATCTTCGGGTCTTTCTGCCATCTCTGCAGAAGACTTCTGTATTTAACTCTAAATTGACTAACTTTAATAAGCAATGAAACACTCTTTCGGTTATTCGTATTTTAAGAGCTCTAGCTTCTATCCTACGATTATATCCTGTGAGGACAGAGGAATTAGGTTATACTAGCAGCTTGTCTTCAGTTAGCTAGCAAGCTAACCCGGCTAGCTAACGACCCCGGTTAAGAAGTTGATTACAACAAACTGTGCGTTTTCACATTCACATTTGCAGTAGTAGTAAAATACTGTAAGATTCCTGACACAATCTTACACTAAACGCAAATGTAAGAAATATATTATCCTTCCTTTCAAGCTTTTAAATTACCCGACCTCAAGACAGCGGTGAAGAAGAGAACTTTCTTTGAGAATAGAAGCGCGCTCGAACATTACAAACCATGTGGTTGTCCTTTGACCTTACAACTTTGACCCCCCGTAAATTAGTACTAATTTAATTGTAACTTGCTTGCACATGCCTACAGTGTAGTTTAATGTAAATGAAGCATGATAAATTAAAACAAATGTATGTAAATGTATGAATAAGTAGCCTACGCATTCGCAGTACGGCAGATACAATAATAGCCTTAGCCTATAATATGATCAAAGTAGGTTATGTATGAAATGTGCATATTATGGTAAGCTGCTATTTAGACTATAAAAGATAATATTTTAGTAGCTTAATGAGGTCAAAATACATCATGATATAAGCTAGTCAAATATTATGGTTTATTTTGATCTATTTCCCTCTATTATTATGAAGTGATCCAAACTCTGAGTGAGTCAGCAAGTTTAAAAAATGTGTCCAATCCACCCCACTTTTCTATGACACAGAGAGCACCAGAGGACATAACACAAATAACTATGTGATATTTTGCTTAAAAAAATAATAAATTAAAAAACCTCTTTTGGACATCAAGTCATATAAAGGGAATGCAAGTCAAAGCTTTTTTCCTCTCTTTTTCTCTATTATATTCTATTTTCTCTGGCAAAAAAAGTAGTTGTGAATGTATTCATGGCCTCGCCTCCTAGTAGGCTACTGAACTTCAAAAGCAGCATTATCCTCTGGTTCTGCCATCAACCAGTAACAATTCAGTGCATGACTTATAACTTTGCGCACCACTACACTTGTTTGTGGCCTCTCTCCCATAACAATTTTCCTGTGGAATTTTCTCATGAAGTCCCATCTGTGTGTTTCTATAAATGGCAACAGTGAGGCGTTGTGCTCTTCACACTCCAGTGGCACCCTTTATTATTTCAATTACAGCTTGATTGCGGTTAATGGCAAAGTATTTTCGTGACTTTCCTAACAGTGAGCCGCTTTTGCACGTAGACCATCATGCAGAGGTCTAAGACTGTTTCATGCATTGATGTGGTTGGCAATCAATGCATTATTTCAGTTTTGTTGTTGCATTTCTTTTTGTTTTTTAGGGATTATGGAAGAAAGAAAGATTGTGCAGCACATCTCAATGGGCCTAATAATTTGTTATCCTCCTTATGTTACTATCTTGATATAGCTATTCGATATCTTAGCATGTTTAGTCAAGAATCTTCATCAATTAATACAGACTAACTATAATTTGCTATCTGCTGACTAAAGTGTCCAACTGTATTGGTCATTTTCTGAAGACATGGTTGCTTTGACAACACCAGGTGTCACTGCCTCCTCTTGAGTTGGAGGCCACGCAAATGATATTATTCACTCAAAATCATTGTGGCTTCAAGTCAGTATGTCTCTTACAATGTCGTGTGTGTGTGTGTGTGTGTGTGTGTGTGTGTGTGTGTGTGTGTCATGGTTGTGGTTATGGTTATGGGATTTGGCAGACATCCCAATGATCCCAGCATGATAACTATACTGTGTTTTGTGTTTTATGTTATATGTGTCCCTTCTGCTCAGAGGGAATTTGGGTGGAGTAAATGCGTATTTTCCAAAGCGTACTCCCCAAATTAAAGCACTGTAAAAAAAAAAGATTAATTGTCTTTTTATGTCTTTGCTGAAATAAAAAATGCATGTGTACTATATTTATGCTATTAGTCTTTTTTTAGTGTTTCCATGTTGTCCCATAATGAAATCATGCTAAATACACTTGTTTGCAGTTTATTGATACTCATATTGTGTGTTACGTAGACATAGACGTAGAAAACGTCTTATTAGTTGGGAAAGTCTGTATGTAATAAACACAAGTTAGTGATATGTAGTTGTTATTAGATACGTTGTACACTCTCATGTGGTTGCATGAATCATTGTTTTCAATAATATAGCCTATCTATATTTTTGACTATGAAGTAAGGATACCATTCTGTTATTAGTCATTTGCTTTGTACCTCAATCACATTTTATTCAAATAAGGCATGTATTGCTCCTCTTCTCACAAATTCTGCCATAGTTGAAGTGAATAAGCTTCATGCATCAAGTGAAGTCTTGGGTTAATGCAAAATGGATACAAATTTAGGCTTACACGTAGAAGTCACAAAACAATGACAGTGAAATGCTGTTGTAAGTGTATTCATAAATGAATATGTATTGTCATGACAAGGGGGACTAACTACTGGCTTGCGATTGATGCTGAAACTTTCATTATAGACCCTTTCAAGAGAGTTGCATTATCAGCATCATAGTTGGCCCCACAAGACTTCCTTTTTAACATTCCATATGTTATCTTAATGCAGAGGAAGTAGATTGGGAACCAAATAGAATGTTCAAGCATTGTTTTTGTTTTTATTGTTGAAAGGGTCTTTAAGGCAGCAGCTGTTCTCTGTGGAGGGCATCAGCCCGACTTGAGTCTCTCAGCTGTCTGGTGAATATGGAAGAAAGGAACGAAAAACATTTAATCACTCCTGCATCTCACAGCACGTGCCCAGCTGCTTGGCACCGCCGTCAACTTGAGCTTTCATCAAGACCACAATTCCGCACTGGGTAGAGTTTCCAGTAAAACATGAGCGGCAAAGTCCTGCAGCAAAGGCTGGCATATTTTGTTTTAATTCACCCCCCTCCCCACCCCTTTAGTGGCTGCTACTGGGCAGATGAAGTAAACTTTTCCCTCCTCAGCCCACACCAGAAGCACCCACAGCAAACCACTGAGGCGAGCCCCTTCTCTCCCAAGCGCTGCCAGCAAACTGTTAATTTCTGTGTAACACCAATAATCCACGACGTACTCCTGTGATGTGTCTTAGAACCAAGGGAGGGAGCGTCTGTCTGAGTGGAGCAAAATAGCTCATTTATGATTGTCCCTAACACCACCTCCCCATGTTAACAAGCACTTAATTCCTTATTTATTCATTTCATCATGAGAACACAATGGGGTAAGCCCAGTTTGCCCTTTAAAAATGGCACAGGATTCCAATAAAAGAAGCTTGTTATTAATCATCTAAACTAAATCTTTGATGGATATTTTGGTAATGTGATTAAAGGGCTTAAGAAAGGTAATGGAATTATGTAGACTAACCAATTAGGAAAATGGTCACAACAGACCTACAAATGTGTCTATGAGTGCAACAGAAAGAAAATCAAGACAGCATCATGTCTTGACATTGAATGCTGCAATGTTGATTGAACCTGTAAAGCTTTCTTTGTACTCAGTGGTCTGACTTTGCAGATACATTTTCCTAAAGTGATAGAGGAAGTCTGTGTTGCTTGGTCTCCTCTGCTTCCTCTGTCAGACCCAGAGACCAAGCAGAGTGGAGACAGGAAGACCTGTCCATCGCCTAGTCTCAATACATATGCACCGGAACAGGCAACACTGAGGACAGGACGAATCATAAATAAGATCCGACACTGTCGGCATATTTGTCTGGACTTTTTTTGGAAATGGTAATTTTTCCAAATTTCAGGAAGTCACCTAAATGCCAGGACATCATGTGCAGACTGGGAGAACCAGACTAAATTAAACTTCTGGTCAGCTCGCCTCCCATCCTTAAACCAGACATCCGACATGATGGTTAAACAGCAAACACTGCAGGGAATTTGTGTTACAAGTTGTACATTTGAATGAAATCAGTAAACTGTTCCTTTAAATCAAACTGGATTCAGACACATCCATTAATGTTGCCTGATGACAGCAGACTGGAAGGGGCTCCTTTACTTCATAACTCCAGTCACCTGGTAACCTGGTGAAAAAAGTCCTCTCATTCAGTTCCCTCAGGTCAAGGTGTGCCCTCTTGTGAGGGATGATTAGAGATGACTAAGAGATCCATGGTAGTTTTAGTGTCTGTGCTGACACTGATGAGATTTCCCAATGTCTTTCTACATCTGCCTGGCATGTATCGCTCTTTCATGGCCACCTGGGATCAAGTCACATCTGCACCTGTGGAGCACCAGGTATAACGATGAGCTTAGCGGCATTGATGTTTCCCGGCGACCAAGCTTCTCTTATTTACGCCGCGTTGCCAAGAAAAAGTGTTATGTCTGCCTGTGGCCCCGAATGCAAACACGTACACCACGCAAACATCGTCCACTGCCAAACACTGGAGCGGCAGGCCGTGAAGGCCCCAAAAAAACGTCTGATGAAAATCCAGCCAATGAATATTCATCAACGTCGCTGTAGGTGACCTCCCACCGATGCCTCCGTTTATTAACCGTTTATAACGAGTACAGTACACGGGGACAGAGGTCCTGTTCTCCTGCTGTAAGTGGCAACGTTGACCTGAGGAGGAGGTGACGACATTTACAGGGCAGTTAGCAACGCGATGCTGTCAGGCGTGATGTCATTTACACCGTGGGCCTAGAGGCTCTGCCTTGGCAGCGGCCGCTCAGATCCTGTAGCGCGCCCGCGTCGTGCCCACCCTCCCACACTCCGCAAGGGCGGCAGTGAAAGATGCGTTCTCCTGCTGGCGAGAAATCGCGCACCACAAAGACGCCTTTGAGGGGAGCATGACCTCAAGGAAAAGTGGACGCGAGCACGAACAAACTGCCGCTTTCTACTGTAATTCCAGTCGCCTTTGCCAGACAAGCCGGCCTCTGTGCTTGCATGGGCAGGGCTCCGGGCCCTTCTCTGCATGGCAAACAAACAAGAGGCTTGGTGCCCACCTGTACCCCCCACCTCTCCCCCATGCCAGCTTCTCATGTGTGTCCGTACCACTAAACTTACCTTCAGAGGAACAGGACCATGTTTTCCGACTTTGATCTCTTCTATATTCATAGGCACTTTGATGACAGTTTGAGCCTGATAGATACATCAAAGTCCAGTGGTAGTTTGGATGTTTTTTTTAACAGGCCATCAGTATGTTTACTGGTTCTAATTGGGTTACATTGTGGTAAATCACCTGTGTGTATGTCTGTGTTTGTGTGCCTCAGTGTGTGTTTCTGTGTGTGTGTGACTCTTGAGTCAGCCTATGATTCGGAATGGACGGGTTCCTCTGAGTTTATTGTAAACTTGTGGCACACCTCTCTGTCTGTCTGTACTCTGTGTAAACTAGACTATTGTGATCAGCCATGGCTGTAGCCCCTTCTGTTCCACCTCTGTGACACCTAAGATGAAGACTGTTCTAATGCCTTCGAGCCTTTCCCCTTATAATTAGCTTTTACAGCCTTTAGATACCTCAATATCCTCTTGACAATCATGATGATAATCCTAATGTTGGCTGATCGTCCTAGACTGACCACCATGGGCTTTCTTTTCGTATGTGCAGGTTCCATATCTGAAAAACAACAAGCATAGCATTAGACATAGAGGCTTTGTCACCACAGAAGCATGATTTGGACATGTTGTATTAGGCCTACAGTATATGATCATTTTTGTGTGCGATTAACCCTTAAAGGTGTAGGTTTTTGAACATTCTAAGTTCCGCAACAATTGAAGGTTCTAAAATTCTATGTTGAATTCAATGAACCCAGATATTCTTTAGAACGTTCATTTCCCAACGTACTCCTCTAAGGGTTAAATAACTATATAAAAGCTTATGTTACCCCGCGATCGCTGCAGTGCCAGACGTCGTTCCTTGGAGGAGTGCAGCGATCGCCGGGTAACATAAGCTTTTATATAGAAGCATGATTTGGACATGTTGTATTAGGCCTACAGTATATGATCATTTTTGTGTGTGATTAAATAACTATATAAAAGCTTATGTTACCCCGCGATCGCTGCACTCCTCCAACGAACGACGTCTGGCACTGCTGCCTCCAATCCCACGGCAATCCAGACTTTTTCCATCTGTGGTCCCCCAATAGTGGAACGATCTGCCAAGCTCCATCAGAGCAGGGGTGTCCCTCTCTATCTTCAAAAAAAAACATTTCTTGAAGACACAATTCATCCAAGACCTGTTAACCTGTTCTCCTAGTGCTTCTAACAACCTCTTCCCCCTCCCACTCAACTTAACTCTCTTCTCTTCTCTAACTTCTTCTCCATACTTCTACTACAGTAGTAATTCATGTGTAGGCACTCCCATCCTCTAGTACTAGTGATAGATACAGCGATAACTCTATAACTATCTGCACTGTAGTTACTGTTATTCTAACGCTGTAGCCCTGTAGTTCAAAAGTTTGAATGTTAAAATGCTTAAATGTTAGCTTAAATTTTATTCTATTGCTGTAGTGTAGCTCTGTACCTTAAATCTAAACTGTTTTAATGTTAATACCCCTAAATTGTATTCCATTGCTGTAAGTTGCTTTGGACAAAATGTGTCTTAAATGTAAATGTGTAGCAATTGACCTCTCTTTGTCCATTTCCTTGTGCTTGGGTAACATTAGAAATCCTGCATATGAAGAAATGTAGTCTCTCATCCAAGGCCCCACATGAGCAACTGATCCCATAGGAAAGGGGGATTTTTCTTGGACATGCCAAGCTGAAGTCTCACATCGGTTGCATGAACAGACTGCATATGTGGCTCTACTCAATACCTAAGGTCTTACAGGTCTCAGTCTGGAATACACCTGGACATGCCTCGGCCGACAGATGAGGTCGTGCAAGTCCGGCTGAAGACAGAGAGAGGTACAGGGAAAATGCCGGCTTCTCTGTCATCACTTCCATTAAACATGGTGAAGGCATGCAAACTGCCGTCCATCTCCCCCTCCCCACACACGCCCAGTTGTCATGTCCCATGATGCAATGCTCAGTGATGATAAGTCTAAATGAGACTCATTGTGCGTCCACCTGGAGACCTCCTGACCCTGTTATTCGGGGTAGTAGAGGCCCCCTTGTTCCACTGTATGGAATCCATTCAGATGTCCATCCCCGCAGGCAAAACTGGGCCTGTACCTTTAATATCCATAGCAGGATTCTTGATATTAGATCTAATGAGATGGGAGGCTGTTTGAGAATTCTATGTTAGTAGCAGGCTTCACTCATTCTAAGAGCACTGGACCAAACATATAAATGGTCAGAAAGGAGAAAAGGCCGCTGGGGCTTTATGAGGCAAGCAGCAGTATTTCACCAAATGTATTCCACTGAGGGTTGGATTGCACTGGATCATAGATTGCATTGCACTTTTGTATGCACTTTTATTTGAACAGGAAATGTTTTCCTGTTTTTCTGGTCTCCTGTCAGAATAACCAATTGGAATTTCATCAGAATTTCACTCTAACAGCTTCACTGTAAAGATATTAAGAAAAGACCAGAGATTGTGCTCCACTGAAAAAATCTGACATCAAGTAGGATGTTTTTGCTGACGGCTTTGCGTGTTGGGAAACTGCAATTGCAAGTTGGTCCATCGAAGTGGGCGTGCAATTTACCGCATCTCTGCTGCAGTCCTACTATGCCCTTGTATTTCACTGCAACATGCCCCTCCGTCAGTTTGTCAACATAATTGCCGTGTGTCAAATGAGTGAAAACACAGTGTTTTAGTGTCTTTGGAGTGCACCGGTGGTAAATCTCCAGCAGAGAGAAGTGTGATGGCATGCCGGAGCAGCCGGAGTAAAGCAAATAGCCCCTCAGACAGGGGAAGGTCATGATGCATGGCCCCGTCAGGGGTGGGGGTGGTCGGGCCAGTGGGGGGTGGGGGGCTGAGTGTGTGAATACAGGACCTCCTTGTGTAGGCCGGACAGCACCTGAGCCCCTGCACCATCCTAAGGACGGGAATGCACACATACCTTCCAGTGCTAACACACACACACACACACACACATAGTTACTATTGCACACAAGTGAAGGCCCGCACACAGATACACACACACACACATTCACTATATCACACGTGAATATGTACACATACACACACACACATTCAGTGTATCACACGTGTGAATATGTACACATACACACACACACACACACACACATACATTCACTGTATCACACATGTGAATATGTACACATACACACACACATCCACTCCACTGACATAAAGCCTTGTTTATTCACATGCTCTTGTAAATATACTCCTGGCCTATTTCTGACATATGAACATGTTGTCCTCATAGTTTTGACACGCAAGAGTTAAGAGTACAGGCGCACACATGCTGCAGATTTGTTTGAGTTCCTGTTGAGTCTACCAAGAGTTGACAGTGCTGACATACCCAAGCCCTTTACACCAGGAAGCATATCTTCAGATTAGAGGGGGCAATAATCACCATTATATTTTTGAGAACTTTATTTGCCCAACAGTAATATTCCACTGGCATCTCTGGTATCTGCTGATGTTGTTCTAAACAGCGCCCAGGATTCCTCACATCTTTGTTCATTATGTGAAGAAAGTTTATTTGGTTTTGTTGGCACAATCCAAGCATATTTTCCACACCAGGACCTCTATGAACAATATCACAAAAGTGAGCTGTTGTTGGTGAAAAGGATGTGTCTGTGTTTCATTCTTTTTTTTTCTGAGTGAAAGCATTTCAGTGAGGGTACATATTTGAGAAGTTAATTTTGGCATCTGTGGTGAGGCTTTTTCCATCCTGGGGGTAAACTCTCCTGTCCAAGAATGTGTGTGTGTGTGAGTTTCCTCTGGTGATGTTAAATGCAAATGCTATAAATATACTGAGAGGTTCCCAGCTGAACAGCCTCACCTTCAAACAGAAGCTTGACATCGTTGCAGCAGAAAATGTCTGTGCCATTAGTATGTGTGTGTGTGTGTGTGTGTGTGTGTGTGTTTACTCTCAATGTGTCTTGCCATTTTAACCCCCATACAAATTGATTAAACTCAGCTGCAGTCTGTTTCTAAATGCAAACATATACACACATACACAGACTCACACACACACACTCACTTAAACACACTCACACACAGAGAGAGACACACTTACTTAAACACAGTCACACACACAGACAGACACACACACACACACACACAGACAGACTCATACATACACAGTGAGAGAGAGAGAGAGAAAGAGAGAGAGACTCTCTCTCACACACACACTGACTTAAAGACACACACACACACACACACACACACACACACACAAACACAACCCTGCAAGGAGAGGGCTTTGCCTCATGAGAAATTTCCCGTAAATAAATGTTATTTCAATTTTCACAAACACTTCCTATATAAACACCACCATGTTTCCCCTGCCTGCCCCCTGAATATCTGAGCACAACTTTACATGGGGTAGGTTTCATAACCAACTGGCTCACAAGCAGGGTGCCTTGTTTCTCAGGGCTTCTCTGTTTTGACATAAATCAAATCAGAGAGGGTTAAAGCGGATCAAGGATCTTTGATCAAATCATCAGGATGATGATGATCTCTTTCCATCACTGATTTTGTCCAGAAGAAAAAAGGCCACTATTTCACATACAGTAAACACACATACATTTGATGCATGTGAATTGAAATGCCATGAGTGTCTATTGACAACTACTGTAAGAACATGGCACCACTGGCTCATCTTCTCACAAGTTGTTTTATCTATAGAAATAAATATTTCAATGGTGGACAGTGGCTATAGTAAGGCCCAAAGATCTAAATTACAATTTCCCAACATTGTGGACCAAAGACTTCTATCTTTCTCTCTTCTCAACCACTGGCCAATCAATACTAAATTGTTTGAATCATCATGGTGGTTATCAAAAGTCTTCAAAACATGCAGCTTGGTGAACAGTTCAAACAGTTCCACAATAACATCTGCTCATACTGTAAGCCATTAAAAGTAACGACTTAGGAACAAATGTCCAAAAAAGTCCAGGAAAAACAGAAGGCAAAACAGCAGCTCTGTCAGCTATCGGTGATATGTCTTCACTGTTAGTCCTCTTCACTCTCATGGAATGTTGATTTTTCCATTTGAATCAGGTGTCATGAATCAGATAGGATGACAGCATGCTCTCTCTCTCTGTGTGTGTGTGTGTGTGTGTGTCTCACTCTCTTGTCCAGTGTGCTGGGCCCGTCAGCTATGTCCCACGTGTGTGTGATGTCCCGGCGTCTTGCGCTGGAAGGGGCCAGTCGGGCAGTGCCGTCTGCCCGTGCTGGTGAAAGGGAGTGCTCACGGCGAGAGGCGGGCCCCTGTGGCTGCCGTTCAGACGGCTCTCCTGACTGAGACGTGTTAAATTGGGTTTCCACCATTTCATAACACGCCGTGCCAGAACGCTGTCAGAACATCAGAGCTTCCTCTGGGCCCAGGTACAAACACCTTTACACACACACACACACACACACACATTTGATGTACTTGGACACAGAAACAGTCTCTCTCTCTCTCTCTCTTTCTCTCTGTCACACACACGCACACACTTGACTTTTGAATTCTTTGTACATATGCAAGTGGGTGAAGATAAATGATGGATTTTCGGGGAAATTAATTACTGATAAAACAGTAAACAGTGTGGGAGAGAGAGATGCGCTTGATTCCTGGAAGATGACAATGGGAATGTTTTAGAGAAAAGCCTAGATGACATTTGACTAAAGCTGGATAGTTTGCTATGGCGTTGTTTACAGCTATGCAGATGTCATGTCCGGAACAGATATTGAAAAACTAAATTTAATCTCTAAATTTCACAATCCCACCCAACTAAAGTCATAATGTGTGAATCACCCAATTAGAGTTCAAAGAGCTAGATCACTTTGGTCCTTTTTGATCCTGACTCATTGTCTCATTTACAATCCACGCGTGCATACCTCCATAACTTCCGCTGGAATATTTTCCTCCTCTCTTCTCATCTCTCTACTGTTTGCCTGAAACGTCATTCGTCTGGCTCTGCTGTCTGGACTTCGTACGTTAGAAGCATAAACGTGTGTGTGTGTGTGCTTGTGTGTGTGTGTGTGTGTGTGTGTGTATGATGTCACAGGAGGGGTTGTCTAGACTCGGCTATAAGAGAGAGAGCACAGGAGGGATTCTCTGTATGAAGTTTCCCGAGCCGAGCTGAGTTGAGTTGCTCTGAGCCGGCAGCACAAAGTGTCTGAAGTGAGAGCTGCAGCGCACTGGCAGACGGCAAACAAACAGAGCAGGCGAGTCCCTCTGGATTGACTCGGTGTTTGACAGACAGGCAGAGTGAAATCTGAGAAGATAAACTCACTCGTGGGAAGCCTTCCCTTTGCTGAGAGCTGAAGAACTCAAACACTGTTTCCTAAACAGGAGAGCATCTGATTGCTAAGACATGTATTCCATAAGGATATCATTGGGACATACAAGCCTCTCCACGCTGGTGTTTCTAACCTGGGCTGCAGTTATGGTGAGTTTTTGTGATTTTTTTTTACAGTTTTTGTGGGTGGCAGATTTCTGCAAAAACATTAATATGTAGGGGTGAAGGGGCATTTATAGTAAGAAAGCCAAATAATTTAACTTTGTGAAAATATTTTAACAAAGAATCTGGCTGCGACTTAGCAATAGTTATAATAATAGTAGTAGTAAAAATAGTAATAGTGGTAATAGTGATCACAAATAGTGTACTTAGTAGTGTAATGATTATTTCTTTGAGTAACATTTTTGGAGGTTTAAGGATCCCTGAGAAGCAAATCCATTTACATTGGGAGATTCATTCATTTTGCAGTCACATTTGTCTTTGCGTGAATATGTGTCTGTGTGTGACTGCACCTATAAGAAAATATAGTATTTAACAAGTCTTTTATATTTAATTTTGCTAGACTCTTCTCTCAAAAGCATATATTTCAAAGAGATAGACACATTTCATAAATTTGTTTATTTATTTTTTCCTGAGCCTATGCAAAAATAGATTACTAACATGGGTAGTAATATGAATTTGGAAAACAGTAAACTACTACAAATACCATCTATGACAGATTCCTTCGGACTCTTATTCCATTCCGTGTGAATGACACATTGTTCCCTCTCTCCCCTCCCATCCTCGTCCTCTACCCCCAGGTGCACTGCAGTTGCCCTGAGAAGTGCTCCTGCCCCTCCCCTGCCCCCAAATGCCCACCGGGCATCAGCTCTGTGCTGGACGGTTGTGGCTGCTGTAAAGTGTGTGCCAGGCAGTTTAACCAGGACTGCAGCTCTAGCGAACCCTGCGATCACATCAAAGGTCTGCACTGCCACCTAGGGGCTGGAGGGGATCCTGACCGTGGTCTGTGTCGAGGTAAGTGTATGGCAACCTATGCCTTGTGTAAATGTCAGCATAGTACATTTAAGAATACTAGGATATGAGAAAATATTCATATTCTTATTGTATTATTATCATTATTACTACTATGTTTTTTAATTAGCATCTCCGAAATTTAGACATATGAATAATCGGCCATTTTCTCATTAACCCCTTCATCTCCCTCTCTATTGACCCCCAGCTGAAGCCCAGGGTCGGCCCTGTGAGCTGAACGGCCGCATCTACCAGCACGGCGAAGACTTCCAGCCCAGCTGTGACCACCAGTGCAGCTGCATGGACGGTGTGGTGGGCTGCATGCCCCTGTGCCCGCACTCCATGCCCCTGCCAGGCTGGCACTGTTCCCGACCACGTCTCGCCAGGCTGCCAGGCCGCTGTTGCGAGGAGTGGGTCTGTGACGACGACAACCGCATCAGGGGAGGAGGAGGAGGAGGAGGAGGAGGCTGCCAGGAGGCCGGACGAGCTGCAGCCTGCCCTGCCTAGGCACCCCGATCTGGGCAGCAACGAGCTGCTGGTGGCCCCCACTCCCTGGGACTCCACTGCTGGAGCTCCAGAACAAGGTACAGCCACAGAAGCAGCTTCACTATTTCTATTGAACGACTAACATTGAATTTAAAGGTGCTCTAAGCGATGCTGGGTAATGTAACATCACTTCTGTTAACGTTCAAACAAAACAGAGAGTTAGCTCGTCCCTCCCTCCCCATCCCTCCTGTGCAACTGAAACTCTCCATATCGCGCATCTCGCCGGTGATTGGCTGGAAAAGTTTGTTATGTTTCATGGTCCAGGTTGGACTAGGTGGTTTTTGTTGCCGTTTTTGGAGCCTGGGCTGTCTACAGAGACCACGTTTTTTTTACAGTGTACTCAGGGCACAGGCAGCTAGCGGATGGTGTGGAGATGTTTGCCGTATGTGACAAAAAATGTTTTAGCTTAGAAACCACGTAACATCGCTTAGAGCACCTTTAAGATTGTTGGTGATTATTTGCAGTAAGATATTTTACACATCTATCGGTCTCTAAAACTTGACAGTGTAAAAAATGTAGGGAATTGCCTTGTGACTGAATGAATCACTGTTGTTGCTCTGAAATATGACGAGAGCTGTAGTGACATGTTTTCTCAAAGGTGAATACTATGAATTGTGTGCAATGAAATGACCATAAAAGGAATTCTGTCAATCCAGTGAGGCATTTGCATCATTTCAATAATGGTAGTATACTGAAAAAATCTCCACATCTTGTGACTGACATTCTGTTCCATCTCCTTCCCTTTTCTGCCTCTCAGAGTGGATCTCCTCCACCCAATCACATGCCCTCATGCCCACCAAGTGCTTCCTGCAAACCACTGATTGGTCTCCGTGCTCCGCCACCTGTGGGATGGGAGTGTCTAGTCGCGTAACCAATGACAACCCAGAGTGTCGGCTGGCCAGGGAGACACGCCTTTGTCAGATTCGCCAGTGTGATGCTGACATAATGCCACTACTCAAGGTACACCTCTAACCATGATAGTTCTGCATTAGCATTATCAAATATTTATATAACAATACAACAACATATGTGCACTAACGACTATCAATTCATTTGTTTAAATCTATTTACTGTCAATCAGTTAGGACAAGGTCAGTTTTATCAGTACAATGTGTATTTATTGTACTTTTCATTATCTGTGTCTCATAGAAAGGGAAGAAATGCCAGCGCACCACAAGGCCCAGAAAGCCTGTGGAGATCACCTTCGCCGGCTGCTCGACCACGCGGAGGTATCGGCCACGTTCCTGCGGCTCCTGCTCTGACGGGCGCTGTTGCGAGCCTTCTCAGACGCGCACTGTGCGGCTGCAGTTCCACTGCACTGACGGACGCAAAGACTTTGCGCGTAACGTTATGTGGATCCAGCGCTGCAGCTGCAGTCAGAGCTGCGAGCGCCGTGGCCTGGCGTCCTTCCCAGAATCCCTCAGTCTCCCCAATGACATCCACACCTACAGCCACTAACCCCTCGCTCTCATCACACCGCCTGGCAGGCCATCAGGGTTTTTTCCTTTCCCTTGTACCTTTGCTACTGAGGCAAATGGCAACGGCCTTCATACCAAACATACTTCAGCCCTGACAATGTCTTCCATTTCATTGTAATGTTGGATCTGATGTGACTATGGCAGCACATTAATCTTATGTTTATGAAACTTTGGATCTCTCTCAGAAAAAAAAGTGTAAACTAAAACAAGTGCTGTTTTGTGTAAAACCTCCACTCCACTGTTATGTGTGAATGGATGTATTTATAAGAGCAGGGAAGTTGGGACCCTGACAGGGGATGATGACACACCAAACCCTAATTTTTGTCAGTTGTATAAACATGCAGACTAAACAGACAGTAGAAGCTCTGGACCTAGTCTATCTGAAGAGACATTGTTTATTCAGTAGACACGTCGGGAGACAATGGCTGTCCTAATTTGACTATTTCCTTTTCCCCGACTTTTTGTTTTGTCTAGATTGTACCAGTGACTGATATGTTTCCTGGTCATTGGGCATACCTTAGTGGCAGGGAAAGTTCACGTTTTCACATAGGCCTTTCATGCAAGGGTTTACAAATCCTGTCCTTAAAACTCCCTGAACCACTTGACAGATAAGAGTAAAAATATCTTGCTTATATTTTTATACATAAAATTATTCACAGTCATGACCAAATTATAAGTTATTTTTCATAAAGTTGTTGGTTTTTGTTTATTTTATTGTATCCTGAAGCACACCTTGACATTTTAAAGTCATTCATAGTATTGTAAAAACTGTAAATATGTATTTATGTAGATGTACAGTGAATGTAAAAGTTTATCTTATATTATTGCTTTTGTACAGACTTCATTCATTATGGAGTGTCTCATTGTAAATACCACCTCATTGAGGTGAGCATTTGTGTATATTTATAAGTTTATACCAAATCGTCATTACTGATGTCTGTCAACACAATATGTTCTTATGAAGTCTGATAAATTGATTCAACCTTTTTGTAAGTTTGTTACTGCTCTGACTAATACAAATAATAACTGAAAAGAAGGTTTGTCTCTTTCCATTAAGGATGAAAACATACGCACTATTTTAGTGAATTCAAATGGATTCCATTAAATAAAAATACACTTCATATTTTCTTTCTGAAAAATCATCCATGCTGTGACTGGTTAAATATGTATTCTAATGTGTGTATGTGCGTGTGCGAGCATGTGTGTATAATATATGTCCAAAGAATAATACACATAATAACTACCAGCACACATATTAAACTGATGCAGACTATTTCAATAAGTTGCATTTTGACTGACAGTTTCACATTTTATATGATAGTAACAACACTATTATATTAACTACACAGAACGTGGTAAGTGCTTGGGGGCCATAAAGAAACCTCACAGGACTTGGCGGGGCTCACAGGGCCCCCTTCCCCCCTGCTTGGAGGCTGTGCAATGGGACTGTGGCCTGGGTGAAGGCCCGCGTTCATGTAGCAGAGTGGGACTGTGGCCTGGGTGAAGGCCCACGTTCATGTAGCAGAGTGGGACTGTGGTCTGGGTGTGAAGGCCCGCGTTCCTGTAGCCCAGTGGCTTTGCACCCTTCCCCCAGGCCAGGCCTGGTTCGGGCAAACATCACAGCTGCCTCTCAAATATCACAGGGCATCACAGACAAATTAAATCACGGCCACAGTGCCTGGCGTCCTCTCCGTGCAGGCCTTCTCCCATAATGCTCATGTCTCACTCTTCACTCACGCCCCCATTAATGAATGAATGAATGAATGAATGAAAGAATGGCTAAACTCTGGCTACTGTTCTAAAGAACTTCTGAAGTGCTTCAGATGTGCTGAGGGGGATGTATCTCTGCAACACCGGTGAGTAGTGCTCACCTGCTACATGGCATAGATACAACTGTATGCTGGTCAACTCACCACACAGTGGGGCTACATGGCATAGATACAACTGTATGCTGGTCAACTCACCACACAGTGAAAGCCTGTTGGAGAAAGTGAATCACAGGTTGACTAACGGCTGTGGGTTTTCTCAGAGCCTCCAGTTTTTATTTCACAGTTGTTCGTTAGGCCAGTCTAACAGAGGTGTGTGTGTGTGTGTTGAGAGTCCAATATGTCCAATATTCCAATATGTGGTTTAATGTTCTGCATTTCTCATTAGTAGGTCACTTTGATACTAAAACCATGATTCTATGTAATGACTGTATGATATCTGTACTGTCCCTGTGTATATATGTGTGTGACTGTATTTAGAGATAAGCGGAAATATTATGACTTTGCAGTGTTTCACTGTTCTGCATGGCTGCGTCAGTAGCTATCTGCTCCAGATTGCCAGGTTGCCACTAATCAGAGTCTGATTCAGTGTAGTCCACGTGAGATGGGATGACCAACGCCATCTCCTGTCAGCCTGGAAGGATACTTAAACCCTAACTATTTCCTTGTCTAGAGCAGCTGATGGATCTTTAGGTGAAGTCATGCTGTTTCTCCCTTGATGCGCATCATTGTAAATAAACTCTGTTCCTGATTTTTTTTATACTATTGGTCTGACTGGGTCTCTATTAAATCTATGGTATCAAAATTACCATCACTGTGTGTGTGTGTGTGTGTGTGTGTCTACACTCATTTCACCAGCACTTCACCCAATAGAGGTTCATTTGAACCATTTTGGACATCCATAAGAGGATGTGATCCTGTCACGTTCAACTTTGAATGTTTGGAAAGCTCTGAGGTCTGGTCCCAGTTCTGGTAGTCAAAACATTTACAGAGGACTCTGAAGGCATCCTCCATTTGCACACTCTCACCACCACCCACTGTGAGTATCTCAACTGAGCAGCAATCCCTCACCGAAGGTGGTCTGATCCAATCACTTGGCAATCCTGACTGGATGCCATGCAGATTTCATTTGGCATTTGCGCACATCATAAATACCAAGTAAGCCTCGCAGTCCATGAGATTTGCCACCAGGAAATGCTCTAAGACATATTCTGCCAAAGTTTATTCAAAGCTGCTATTTGCTAAAAAAGCAAGTTGGTTCTTGGAAGTCACCCACGTGACTTTGGCATGGTTTACTATAAGAATGTCCCAACTTGTGACAGGATGCAACAATTTGCCATGGACTTTTGTGAGCCACATAAGCAACGTATATCCTCATCTTTCAATCAATTTTCATGGAATATGGTCATGGGATAGATAAACACACCTGTCCTTCCAACTAGCCCCTCGGCTGTATGCACTATGCAGTTCCTTATGGGGGGAGGGGGATATTCACAGTATGACATTGACAACTATACCACCAGAAGACATGAGATTAAGGGATCATGAACAATTTTACACACATATGTTGCCATTTGATGCATCATCCAGTACCAGAGTTAGCCATAAGCTAATTAAGGTGGCAGAGGTGCCACATTCATTGTTCTCGTTAAGTCGGTCAAGGCTTTGCCGTTTTGGTGCCACATCTCCTTCTAGCGATGAGGTCTTATGGACCCATATGGTGTGGGGGGTAATTTGGGAGGAAAGATGCCAATCAAAAACAATTTTGTGAAGATGTCAGGAAATGAACAGTGATGCAGCTACCAATGTGATCATTCTAGATCTGATCAAGCCAAATGCACATCAAACATGTCTTATAGTTTAGCAATCCTGAGCTGATATAGTCAATAGTGCTACTCTAGAGGATTAATCCTGTTTCCCTCAGACACTCTGATGAATCATCAAAAACTGTATATAAATGTATATAAAATATATAAGATAATGGTTTTAGAAAATGCACTCTATTTTACATCTGAAGTCGCCTGGCAGTGCACAATTAGCCAATAGACATCAGACAGAATTCAACAAATGACCAGATAAACAGATGATACAAATCACATATGGTAATACATCACACATGGTAACACACACCCTGTTAGCACCGTAAGGACTAAAAATGACAAAATAGAAATAGAAATAAGAAAAAAAGAAAATGGCCACATGTTCAAACCTGGATATTCCATTGCCTTAAAATTAAAATCCAATAAGTTTCACACTGCAGCAACATTTTCAATCTACCCCCATCTTCATTGTTGAGCCATATTGCATATTTGTGTCTAGAAAATCGTTTTTTAATCTCCTCTTTGTTTTTAATCTCCTGGTGGTATACGACAAACTCAGAATTACAATTGATAAAGCCATTGGTTTTATATACTTTTGGGTTTTCAGATCAAGAAATGTCTTGCACTGAATGACACCCTCACAGTGTTTAAATGACCCGCTCTTATAAGTTCCCTGAGGTCTTTATGCAACTATGTTTTATCTTTTGAGCCTGGTATGTAACTCCTGAAAAGTTTGTCTTTTATAGATGGTGCTTTTCTGAACACTGTCATAGGTGGATTTGGGAAAATTTCCGGTAACACTTTACTTGACAGTATCGACATAAGAGTGACATGACACTGTCATGAACACATGACACCGTCATGAACCCTAACTCTAACCCTAACCCTAACTCTATCCCTAACCCTAAACCTACTCTAATCCTAACCCATAACAATCCTGTCAACTTGTTATGACAAAAACCAAATGACACTTAATGACAGAAGCATTATTTCATGAACGTTTATGACTTGTTTATGACGCGTTTTTGACGTGTTCATGCATGGGCGTAGATTTAGGGTGGGACGCTAAGGACTAGTCCTAATCAATATTTTAAGATGACAAAATTGTCCCCACCAATATTTTAGCGAGCTCATTTGTGCTGCTGATCATTCCGACAGCCAGCACGACAGTAGCCTACAAGAGCGGTGCCAACGACAATGGTAAGTTAGGGCTGTCTGAATAGGCCTACATAGCCTACCCCATAAAAGGCCAGAGTAAAACATTGAGATCTTCCTTTTGCCCTTCAGCATATACATGTTTGACCCTTTTTGTGGTTTGTAGATCAGCTATAAAATACGAAGCTTTTTCATTATGCAGTCTAGGCAAAATAACTAGCCATACAAACTGGCAACTGGTGACCAGGCTTTCAAATGCGGACTGGCAACTGGTGACCAGGCTTTCAAATGTGGATGTGTAAAATAGCATTAGCTGTTAGGATATTAGCCAGGATATTTCTTGAATTTCCCCTAGGGATCAATAAAGTACCTATCTATCTATCTATATTGTCACAGCCGCATGGGTGTGCCACATGGACAGTCACATAGGCTATAGCACAGATAGAAGTCACCATCACTGACTGTTAGGCTAATTGGGCTACCAATCTTGCAGTCGCAATAAACAATGGATCAGAAACATTTTCCTGTTCCTAATATATTCTGTTCAATCAAATTCTATGATTGCCACTGATGTGAATGATCACAAATTACAAATCACACAAACCAAATCAAATTTTTAAAAATTGCAAAAGTATCGAAATCGAGATTCTTCGCTTGTTATTGGTATTGAAACAATAATGTTAGTATCGTGACAACAGTCAGATAACAGATGTGTCCCCACCAAAGCTGAGACCAAACCTACACCCTTGCGTTCATGACAGTGTCATTTCACTCTTATGTCAGTACTGTCAAGTAAAGTGTAACCAAATTTCCTTTAGAAGTGGATCACTATTAATAATTTTCCAATTGCAGTGTTTCCCATACATTGACTTATTTGTGGCGGTCCACCACAATATCAACATTGACCACCACACAATGATTTTCCAGGTTGTACTAAATTGTGCTTAAATCTGGTTAGCATCATAACCACGCTGTGCTAATTTGTTAAAAACTGTTGCATTCAAGTTAATTCTGCAAACCTACCACCACAAATGGAATTCAATTCTCTGGGAAACACTGAATTGGACTTGATTATTTGTTTTATCCTTGAGGCACAGCGGCTGTTGTGTGATGAAGCATGGTCTGGGATTGTTTTTAACCCAATTTGTTTTCTTCTCTTTCTTTAAGAGGTCAGACCGATTTCGAGAATGGGCCTTTACTATTGCATCGTCAATTAAAATTGGGCAATATCCCCTTTCATAAAATCTCAAGTTCATGTTTTTGGCCAGCTTTTCAAAATCAGAGTCATTGCTGCAAATGCATTTTAATCGCTGAAACTGCCCAAAGGGAATGTTGCTTTTAAGTCCCTTGGCATGGAAACTGTTAGACCTGAGTAAAGTATTCCTGTCTGTTCTCTTTCTATATATTCTGGTTTGTAGAGAGCCACTCCCATCAATAGAAATAAATAAGAAAGTTAACAGATGTTTTGTAATAGTCAATTGACAACTTAATATTAGAATCCGTCGCATTGATATAATTATGGAATTGTTAGAGTTCACCCTCACTTCCTGGCCAAACTAAAAAGATGTCATCAATAACACGACCCCAAAAACACAATCTTATCACAAAATTGATTATTTAGCTGATTGTATATGAATGTTTCTTCCCAGTGACCCAAGAAAAGGTTTGCATAATTCGGCGCAAAACACGCCCCAATAGCTGTGCCTTTAAGCTGTCTATAAAAAGAGTCCTGAAAAAGAAAAACATTATTGTGTAAAGTCTATTCTGTCAGAGTGCGTAAAAATTGGTTGGGTGGTACACTATCAGACCGAAATGACAAATAATGCTGTAAAGCTAACAGGCCTTCCTGGTGTATAGAGAGCAGTGTTTCCCACAGAATTGAATTCTATTTGTGGTGGTAGGTTTGCAGAATTAACTTGAATGCAACAGTTTTTAGCAAATTAGTGCAGCGTGGTTATGATGCTAACCAGATTTAAGCACAATTTAGTACAACCTGGAAAATCATTGTGTGGTGGTCAATGTTGATATTGTGGTGGGCCGCCACAAATAAGTCAATGTATGGGAAGCACTGGAGAGGCTATATCTGAAACAGTCAGTAGAATTGTTAATATTCATCAGTTTGCATTAAACATCAGTGGTGTCTTCAATGAAAGACATTTTTAGGTCCTTTTTGGACACGTCCAAGTTGTAAAACATAGTGTTTAGCCTATGAAGTCAGTGGTTGCAGTGTTGAGAGTTTTTAGTTTAGATTTAAAGCTTCTGTACTACAGTCACAGCTCTTAATGCTATCTAGTAGCATTCCATTGTGTGGTGGCTGTCCAAAAGATGGGCTCATCTACTGTATCTGTTTAGACGGCTTTGTCTACTACTGCTCCGTCAACTGTGTAAGAGCCACTACAATAGCTTCTGTACACAACTGTACTTTACACTTTCGCCAGCTTTCATAGCAATAGTTCGTTTCTCACCTGCCTTTGCATTTCCACAGCGCACAGTTTTAGTTCTACTCCATGACAATGCTGTGGAAGATCATTGATATATAAGCTGACAATAAGGGACCTAACACAGATCCTTGCATTACACCCACGTTTACAACCAAACACAGATATGATGCCTTCACTGGCATTACATTACTTGCACCATAATACTGGCTGCGTATTACCTACAGATAAACACCTTGCTGGAGGTTTGTGCGATTATCATGATATTAGGCTGGAAATCACACTGACATATTGACACATAACACACAGCAGCAGGAGGAGTACTATGTGCGTCAGAGGAAGGAGAGGATGTGGGTGGTGTGTGTGTGTGTGGGGGATGTGGGGGGGTTGTACAGTCCTGTGTGTGTGTGTGCGTGCGTGTTTTTCCCCCCATAATGATTTTTCCGCTTGCTACTGCCTTGCTGGCGTGTACATTGGCCAGGGAGACAGACAGGAAGGCCCAGGTGAGGCCTGGCCTCACAGGCAGCTGTGACTTTCAACACTGCTGTGACGGGGAATAGCAGGAAATGTGCTGGATGCTGAGGGGTAGCAGGTGATGTGAGGAGATGGACACACACGTGACACGCACGCAGATGCCCATGGACACACACACACACATACTCTGGACAGTACAAGGATATATTTTTGAGAGTCGCTAAGGCTGTGCATATACAGCATTTGCAGAAAAAAGCATATGCATGTCACACACACACACACACACACACACACACACACTCACACACACACACACACACACAACACACGCGCGCACACTCACACTCACACATACAGGGATGGCTCCATGCTTTTGCCCAACAAAGTTTGTGACAGTGCATAATTAAGTTAGAACTCTTGCCATGGGAGATTTGACCTTTGCCAAACACCTAGCATTGGAGCTCTACTGATGTCTGACTGACCACATGCAAAGATGTGTGATGAAATCTTGCTGGTATCTGGGATTGTGTAAATGCTGCATTAGCAGTCTGAATGTGAGCGCTGGATTGGTGGTGTGTCCACTACTAACCTGTTAGCCCCTGGGCTGCAGCATTTTCTTTTGCTCTCGAGAGGACCCTGATGCTTCTCTACCACTCTGGCTTTGACCTTGGATTCAGGACCAGCTTACAAGATGTTTTTTTGCCGAATTTCAGTTGCGTCATGGCTGTGAGAGGGTGCGTTCTCACTGTGGGTAAAATATCAATAGAACATTAGAGGTTACAGTGCTCTCTTCTGGAGAGATGGTGATATTACAACAATCTACTTAAGGAAGACAGAGACCAAGAGATGGCTTCTGTGAAATAACAATTAAACAACAAAAGAAGACATAAATTATGTCAACAGAAGTGGTACACTAAAGAATATAAGCCATAGGCCTACATACAGTTCTCGTAATGCTGATAAGGCTTCCAGGCCTGATTATCTCTGTACTCAGTGACATTTCAGGTGTTTTTCCGCATAAGCTGACTCTTGTGTGGCTGTGTACCTAACCCTGTATGAGAATGACAAGAATCTAAATAAAAGGCATATAAATAGGATATTTTCACTCCAGCTACAAATTTCTATTTTCTCTATCACAATTTGGGTGGCACCCCAGCAGACCAATACTGGTTTAGTATAATCACTGCAGAGCTACCCAGCGCCCATATGACTGTAACGTGTGGACCTCATATAACATCTCGCTCTAATTCTCGCTCTGTGGAGAATCCTCCCTTCAGACAGGAAATGCTTCTTCTCCCTCAGCGAAGTCTTTACAAGAGCTTTGAGATCTGCTTGTGAGAGGTTTTACCATATACACACTACAGCTAATTTATCAACACTGCATACATAATAACTCTTTTAAACTCATTAGAGGAGCTTAAGGACTGTTTACTGTCCCTTTATCCCCATCCACCATATCATGTGCCATACTTTAACACTGGTAACACATTGACATATTGACTCTCTCAAGGAAAACTTTCCCACACAAACCAAACAGCAACCACCGCTTGCTAATCCTGCAATTATATTGTATCATTTAAATATCCCTTTATTCCACTCTCTCCTCTCCATGGTGATTTCACACTCTCTTTTTCCTGTCTGCTCTGGTCAGCTTTGTCATGTCATGTCACGTCATCAGTTCATTTCCCCTCACTGTCTCATGCAAAAAAGTCTCCATTTCTCTGAGACAATGGGACAGTGATGGGGGACCGGGCCTGTGTGGCCCAGTAATGGAGCTCTCCCCCCATGAGCCTTGCAGGGGTCCCTGTGGGGGTGTGGAGGAGGTGTCAACCCAGAGGGGCATTAAAGAGGCCTTTGTAAGCACTGCTGGATTTGAATATAATCACACACAGCTTTCTTCCTCTTTGAAATTAATACCATTGTTTCCCATGACAATGGTGGTAGCAGGGGCCACAGTGACCACTGCATAACCTGTACTCCTAACAGGTGGCCATAACGGGGCCAGATAGTGTGGGGTCAGGAGCATGCTCACAGTGACATGTCAGGAGGAGGTAGCTGTGTTCTTTTAAGGAGAAGTATCAATGTTTGGTTCAATCAAAGACATAGGCCTGCAATACATGTTTCAAAAAATAACAGTTGATTCATTTTAAAACAAATATTTTAAATAATTTAACTTGATTCACAGCTTGAATACATTGTTTCACTGTTTTCTAACTGTACAAACTGATGCAGCAATATTGATCAGGCCTGGCTGCAGATGTAGATGTAGACTGAGCAAGGAGTGCAAGTAAATGCCGATATGAGTTCCAATGTGAACTGGGCCCAGTTTCCCGATAACGACGGAGACACGCTCTTACGAGGGTTTTCTACGATTCATCTTACGATCATTCGTTTGGTTTTTCCGACTGTTTCCCGAACATGCTCGTAGCGTGAACGCGCGTGCACTGCTCTTAAGATGCTCTTAAGCGGAGCTGTCCACGTTAATAGTTCTGAAATATCCTCTGATTTGACGGTGATGTCAGGTGACTGCACGTCACAGCTAAGGCCTACCATTTAAACTTCGGATCTACACATGTATTCACATCAATACGAAAATAGAAACACTTTGACATCTGCATGTAAGCATTCCAAGTAGGTTATATACCACACAGAGACGTAAATAATTGTAATTATTTTAAGATTAGATTGTTGCACCATGCAATAATTTTTCGCGGTGTCAAGAACACGTTTGAAGATAAGAAAGAAGTCGAGTAAGAAAAAGAGGAAATGTGTAGGCTTAGATTTTGATGCAGTAGGCTACAGACTAAAACCACATGTTGCTTTTCTCTGCTTTTTTTTACCTCATAGGCCTAATAAAATATAGCCTTCACTTAGCAAATATAATGTCAAACTATTCTGGCAACGTCTCGTTTAATAACTTGATTGCATTTTTGTCCGCTTTTCATCACATTATTATGACCATTAAATGTAGGCTATTTTGCACGCTAAAATCTGATTCATCACAGGTAAACACAATAAAGAATGGGAACGTAAGTTGGATTATGTTTTCTAAGTTGTAATTCCTCTGTATGTCCTGTTGGTGACCTCAGTGAGACGTACTGTTAAGACGCTCTTAGCCGGTAACGAGTAGGCCTACTCTGGAGCACTCGTAGATCTACGAGTGTTTTCACGACGCTCTTAAGCTACGATGGTTTCGGGAAACAGTCGGCAAATCTTAAGACGTTCGTAAGAGGGACTTTACGACGCTCTTAGGCTTAAGATGCTTTCGGGGAACTGGGCCCTGGATATGAGCAGAGTATTGTAGTTAAGGACATTACATTTGTTCAATCAAGATGTGATATATGAACAGTTCCATGCATTGAAGTGAATTGAGAACCCTTTGGAATGTATTTGGAGAGTAAACCTGGAATGTGCAAACTTATAAAACAGCAAAATAACAGGTTGATAATTTAGCCATAGCTATATTGACTACAGTAGCATTTAATCATGTAGGCTTGGGCTGAGATCTTGTTCGTCCGTGATTTCATAAAAAAAAACACTATTGTATTAAACTATTGAACAGAATGCCTCATAGTAGAGATGTTTTCTGACAGTTTGGTCTCTCTCCACTTAAAAATTCTCCTGCGCTGCGCTCCAGATATTCGACACCGTACTTCTCGCGCGCTTCCACCAGATGTCATTCTTGGCAAACAACATTTGCACAACATGATGCATAACCCTACCACTCACAGGAATCGGCATGTAGCGAGCGCTCGCTGCATTTTCTCTGAATTTATTTTGCCTGATTGTTGGAAAACCATGTCACGTTGTTGTACAGCAAAAAGCCTATTGAGAAAACATTTCTTTCTCACTTTGAATCTCATTTCTGTCTCATCTAATATTACATTAGGGCCTATACACCAGAGGACTGAAATGTTAATCAACACAATCTGTCATGTCAATGTCTTGCGGTAAGAGTAACCGAATAATACTGGATAATACTAGCGTTCACATGAGCCTCAGTTCAGTGCGTTCGTTATGGTCTGGGTCAGAGGCTAACACATTTTGCGGGACAATATTTAGGCTATCCAAAAGCAGTAGGTTCCAGCCAAATTATGCACAGCTGCAGCCAAATGCATATTATCCACGCACTACTTTATGAATGTAGAGGCTTAAGTAGGCCTCTATAGCATTGCACTGACGTTAACTAAGCCACACACAAATGTCCTTCTGAGAGAATCAGCGATGCTGTGGCAGTTAGCCTACTTTGGGTATTGGGAAGCGCTATCGTCTTGCCATGACTTTGCTCAACAGCCTATAAACAAGTAGTAGCCTAGTCTATTTAACTACACCTTGACATTTACTGCCTGAACAGGTTTGATGTTAAATAGAATGCCTATCCTAGTAGTATCACCGTGTTGCAAATGGTATCCTCTGGTAAGATGGCAGTAGCACCTTCCATGGTGCTGGCAGCAGTTGTGACGCCTACACAGGTGAGCATTTAAGGGAATATTTTTACCTTTTACAAAAAAAAACGCATGACAGAATATGAACGAATATCCGGTGTTACTCCTTCTGTTACGCTATGGGACTCAACTTGTTTTTCTTACTTACCCTAGGTCAAGCTTGAGAATAGTAACGTGGATGGTAGGAGTAAAACCAGGTCACATACCCCGGTATGTAGCCTACTGTGCGCTTTGGAGAAATAGTTAATAGAAAATGGAACAATAGCTGTTGTAAATTGTGAAACGGTGGGAGCAATTACTATCTTTTCTGAGTTGATCAGTGTCAGTGATTAGCTCCTTCCAAACGGCCAGAAATAAGCACCAAAAGTTCTTCACAGTAACATCGATCATCCTGTCACTTGCCACACCCCCCGATTGTAAGTGGCTGGGGGGGCAGCACCTCTCCGACGTCACGAGAGGAGTGACTTAAATCATGTTCTCTGGAAGGAAGGATCATCAGACAGTCTGCGTTTGCGGCGAGAAGACCACCAACAGTGATACTACGATAGGCATAATATAGATTAAGTATATCGATCAGTAGTAGTAGTAGTGTCTTTACTGTGTTCATTAAAACTGGTCGCATTACAGTCTTGGCGGAAAAAGATGTCGGAATTGTCCTTATTTACAGAGAGAGAAAAGTCACTCTAATTGCGGTACCCGATATCGCCCTTTCACTGTGGGATTATTGAAGAACTTTTAAAAGTTGTGTGCTTTTTTTGGCTAGAGGAAAGGCAGTTTACAAGAAGGGATCCTTCATACACGTGCGCGCGCGTTCAGCCGTCCTTCCCACACATCAGTAACTTCAGAGAAGAAACTCCCTCCAAGGTGAGTGCCACAGAGCACACTGCATTAATGCTTATTTCCTGACAATCAAATGTCAACCTTGATTGCAAATTACTAAACCTGAGCAAACCTGATATAGTAATAGCCTACCGGGACAACGTTTCAACACGCGGCATGTAACGGCAGGTCCACATCCTCTAACTTCCACACCTTGTTAGTTATCGGAATCCCTGGGCTTTTTAATATTCAGTATAAATTAAACTCTCTTTTTACTTCGCCGTTTAAAGGAGGAAAGTTCGTTTTGCTTATCGCTTCTCTGCTGCAGGGAAGAATCTACACAATAGGGAGTTGTACGCCGGAGTGTTAATTAAAAGGAGACCCGTTTTAATGAAACTGCGATGCGTGTAGTTATGGCCCCTGAGCGCATTATTAAAAGAGAAGGATATATTGCTAATCTGCCTTGGTGCCAACCGGGTTTGGTCATTGCTCACTGGCGTTGCTACTATTTATAGTGGCTGTTAACGGTGCAGTCATGCTTATTTATTTTAATTACGAACTACTTCCACTGGCTTCTGCGCTTAGGGTTATTTGTTTATTCAAAATAGGGGACATGGGTCCTCAGATTTTGACACATTATTAGCCAAGTCTCTAGAACTTTTGTCTATGGATTTGGTGGAAGTTGCACTTGAAAAGTAGCCTTCTTGTACTTAAATAATGTGAGAAGACTTCCCTAGCTCTCAGCTGCCTTCTGTAAATCTTACATGCTTGCACTGAATCATGCAGCTAATAAGGCAATGTATTCCTCTAACATTGTTAACACTAAATCAGCTGTGACCACACAAGACCCTTCATTTAGGAGTAAACTTTGATGAAATGTGATTTGTACCTTAGGGTTAAACCATCATTAGCACCACCAACCTGACACCGTGCCCAATCAATCAGTCTGTTTGTGGACAGGCTTGTGGTGTTGTGTTTCTCCTCATTAGCTTCTGGTTTTGGTCTTTATTTCATCAATCAGCCTGTTAGCAGAGTGGAACCACCACCCCTCATCCTCTTTGCCTATTGTTCTGGATGTAATTGTTTTGAAATGTGCACCAACCAATGTGCACCAACCCCTAATCATCCCAAACCGGACTTCACATGTTTTCATGTCAAAGGAGGAGGCCCTGCTTTTTTGAAGTCATGTAGAGAGTGTTATCCAACTGCTCCTTGACTTGCAAATGCAACTGCATGCGCCTGCCTCTCTCTCCCTCATACACACACAGGCGTCTTGCATTTTGCAACACATTCTTGTGAAAGCTGAACTCTACACTTGTTTTAATGGGGTTTGGGCACAACAAAATTGCAGCAATTCAAAAAAGCATGAAGTCATGCAAAGAAAGGCTGTTAGAAAGTGATAAGAGGGAGTTTGGCTCTCATGATCCTTTTTATAAAGGTGGTGGCCAGACTGCTTTGAAATGGGGATAAGCTTACCTAAGTTGTGCAGTGGATAATGTCATTGTTCTTCCCTCCCTTTTTTCTGTGATGCCTCAGAAAGTGGGTGAGATTCCCTCAGGGTCCCATTCGGCACTATTGTTTCTCGCTATCAGGTCTGCTGCAAAAAAAAAAGAAAAAAAAGAAAAGATGATTAAAAAGTGGGATTTGCATTTTTATGAGATTAGCGTGAGTGAAGTAATTTGGCGTCTCCTTGAGCGTGGCGTCGCAGGTGTGAAGTGAAAGTGCAGCGCAGTGTTAAGAGAGAGGTGTTGCTGTTTGACACTTCCACGGTGCACAGGGCAGGCTGCAGAGCCTGGTTATGTGTATTTGCCTGCCTTGAGTGTAAAGGCTGCCATTTGCTCCACCACTGGAGTAAGTAAGTATGCCCATAGAGCCTGGGTTGTTGCACAATACTGGAAATGCAGGAGTATTGCAACCCACCCCCACCCATTGCTCACTAACACAACCTTTTCATTGGTAATGACATTGTAACTGCCGATCTGAAGGCTATTAAGCTGGTTAGACCAGTAAGATGCCAAAATTCCAGGCAAACTTCTCTTCACGGGCTTCAAAGTGGTTGTGTTGTCACTCGAAACATGTCAAAGAGTTTGCTGTTCCAGTTCTGCGCCACATTGTTTTCAGTGAGCCTCAGCTTGTGCTCCAAAGGCGAGCTGAAATATGACATTCCTCCCTTCCTGTCATCCTTTCCTTGTGAAACAGAAATTGTTACATTTCCCCAGCAGTAAGAGGGGTGGAGGTGCTGATGTTTGGAGGTAAGTGAGTAAGTTTCGCACAAGCACTTAACAGCCAGAGGAATCTGGCTCGTATCATAGAAAACAAACTGCGTGTGGAGGGAGTCCGCTCCAAGGGTTATGGTTATGTTATTGCTCAGTGTTGATGGATGGCTATTCTCCACATTCAAGGTCTGTCCCACATTAGGCAGTTGTTATTGCATTCGTTTAGCGGCCACTTGCTATCACGTCAGCTCATCTTAGGTTACAGCGTTGCTTGACTGGTGCACTTTGTGCAAGGCAGGGCGACTGTTGTCGTGCCAGTTTTTTACTCAGTCCGGCCATGTCCACATTTTTGCGTTTGCGGACAGTGCTGCCCGAGACCCATGTGGGAGATTTTTCTTCCCTGGGCGTGGGAAAGCGTGTTGCCAGCTGGTATCTTAAGTGCACACAGAAGAAATCTTCGGGTCTCGGAAGCTGCCCCCCTAACCCCCCTGCCCACCAGGAGCTGGTCATGCTGCTTTCCTGTGACTGCAGCAACCTCAGCTGACCTCCACTCGACCCCTCCAATCAGAGCGGCTCAGGGGTGACCTTTGACCTGCCCCGGCATCTTCTGTCTGTTGCACGTCGACTCCTGTGACAGAACAGAGAGAGAGAGAGGAAGTAACGTGCGATAACGTGCATGATTAGCATCGGCCGTCCACGTCCGACGCGAGCCAGGCCAAGTTCTCCTCCCTCTGCACAATACCTTGCTTTTTCGTCTTATTTCAGGTTTCTCTGCATAGCCTCACTTTCCCTGTTTCTTTTCCATGGGCTTGGCCTGGTTTCGGAATGTTCAGTTCCATGGAGGAGACTTGGCCTGGTGGTTTTTGAGCGACGTTGAGAAAGACTAATTTGGAAAATACTGTATTCATCAATCACCGCGACAGATGTTCTGTGCACAGATGAACCCGGGGTATCTGTTTGCTTCGATCAAAATGAACACCAAAATTGTGTCTGTGTGTGTGTGTGTGTATGTAAGCTTGTACTTATAAGTGTGTGTGTGTCTATGAGTGAGAGAGTGTGCCTCTATAAAATGTGTATGTGTGTGTGTGTGTGTGTGTGTGTATATCTTAGCATATATGTGTATCGTATGTCTGCGTGGGTGTAAATGTGTGTGTACAGTATATATATTTCTGTGCATGTGTGTGTGTGTCAGTATGTCTGCGTGTGTGCATTTATGTGTGTGTGTACACGTGTGTGTGTATGTGTTCTTTGTCAGCAGCAGTTGTGCATTTCTGGGGCTGGAAGGCTCTTCAGGCTGCGAGGACCAGGTCTTCTCATTCCCGAGTGCGACCCCCAGCCAGGGGGAAGTAGGGCTCGCTGGGCTCGCTAGGCTCCAGGCCTGGCCCCTGTCACACAGCTCTCTTTAATGCACATGACGCCTGCTGGGGGAGGGAGCTGCCACGTTATGGGCCTGTGGACCTGTGCGGAGGGACACAACATGCTTTGGCTCAAACCGGACGCACTGACGATCCAATCTGAAGGCTTCAGTTAATTTTGAGAACTATCAGCTTTGTTTTTTATTTGTCGAGTTATTGGCGATTACTATGTGAGCCGCGACCCACCCCTGGTGGACCGTGGAGCTGCCATGCTGCAGAGTTTCGCCCTGTTATGTTTTGAGTTAGGGCAATTCCAAAACTATATCATCTCCAGCTGTGCATGAAATCAATTTAAATCTGCTTTGGAAAAATGGAGGGAATTGTCAGGGATATGGCTTGATAATATGATGATGGATGGAAGGTTTATTTTTATTGAACAACGTCGGTGATCTGTTTCTTATAATATTGCCTAAAGCATGAGTCTTATATGGAATTTAGTGTCAATCATGTAAGTTGCTGATTCCTGCAAGATCTTGGTGGTTTTGTTTTAGTACTTTATCTCTTCACTTGACTAAATATATGGCCCTCTGTCTGGATTAAGGCATTGCATTTTAATGACTATCTATGGCTATCATTCTGAAACATCTGTGAACGTTCAGGGTAAATGTATTAAGCCATACTTTGGGGACGGGTTGACTTGCATAAGACTTCCCTTGAAACCTCCCCCTAACCACCCCACATCTCCCCACAAGAATCAACCACTTTCTAAACTATCCCTAACCTCCCGCTGACCTGACCCACCCCAGCCGCAGCACAGCGGGATGAGGTGGCCTGTTGTCCGACCGCCGCAGTCGTCAAAGGGCCGAGACCTCAAAGATGGCCGGGGCCGCCCGAGGGCACACATTTTGTTTTCTGGTGGAGGCCCAAAAAACAGGCTTCCTTTATATATCCCTCGTCTCATTTAAGAGCCGTCTCTTTCCTTCTGGGCTCATCCAGGCTCTCTGGGTGGTGTGCCGTGCCAGGACTCACAGGGAGGAAACAGGGACCCATTTCCTGTCGGTCGGATGTATTTACCAAGGCGACTCGCAGGCCAAACTGGGCTGGACGTGCCCTGCGCTGATGCCTCGATCGGTCGCGTTAATCAGAGATGAGAGCGGGGGGGGGTCACAGCTGAGGCTGGGCTAAGCCGTCCAGCCCTCAGAAAATCACATCAGAAGAGGGTGCGGAGGACATCTGTGTGGCTCTTATTAGGACACGCGAGGCTCTGGGTTGAACCCGCTGCCAAGTCGCAGAGCTGAATTGCGTTGCACCGTCCTTCTCTCTGGGTTGACAGGCTAGCAGTGTTTCCTGCCATGTTCTGGTCATGTCATGTCACTCGTGCTGCTTTTCATCTCTCTCTCTCTCTCTCTCTCTCTCTTCCCCTCTCCCCTCCTCTTCATCCCCCCCTCTTCAGGTCTGCGATGGTGAACAGCCGGGTGGAGTCCTCGTCCGTGTCGTGCGGAGGGGTGGCTCAGCGCCAGCCTTTCGGGTAAGGGGCTCTTGGCCGCTTGCTCATGCGACCGCTTCCTGCTCTTCTCCATGGAGCGCTACTGGCACACGCGCTGCCTCAAGTGCTCCTGCTGCCAGGCCCAGCTGGGGGAAATCGGCACCACCTGCTACAGCAAAGGAGGCATGATCCTCTGCCGGAATGATTACATCAGGTACACGGGCCAGGGGGAGAGATGGGGCCAGAGTGGCAGGGATGGGGCTGGAGATGGGGGCGAAGGGATGTCAGTTACGACTGATGCAGACAATTCAGGACTGATCTCCAAATGCTTGTGGTTAAAATGTGTTTGTGGATCACAAATGGACCACTTTGTATTGGGTTGATTTTAGGGAACGATTTTAGCACAGTGTAGTTACCCCTTATTGGTAACTACCAATTACATAGTAAGACGGAAAATGATTGACATGGTAGCTGTCAATGTTGATCTGATTAATTGAATTCGAATTCAGAAAAGGCCTGATTTTTACTCAGCATCATCTGCTATTGCTGTGATTGATTCCTCACCAAACGCGCACGCACACACACACACACACACACATGCTGCTTCGCACATTTCCTCTAGCATCTGAGGGTGCAAGAAATAGATCAGACCACTGCAGATCAGAGACCTGCGGCTCTAATCATAGAGATCTGCTGGAGGCTGTGTGTGTGTGTGTGTGTGTGTGTGTGTGTGTGTTTGTGTGTGCGTTGGCGTCCATAGAGTGCTGGTTCCGCTCTGGTCACCCATGCCAAGTCTGGCCCTGGCAGCGGGTGTGTCTGAGAGGCTGGCACACTCACACAGGCCAGGATTGTGCCTGTGCATGCGCCGGCAGTGCCAGGGGCTCAGTCACCCGTCCAGAGCAAACAGGAGAGTCCATCTCCGAAAGGGTCTGGAAATCACGCAACTCAAGAGTGCGGCGAGCACTCCGAGCCCTGGCAATAACCACGGAACACGGGGCCCTTTGTAGGTCTCCCAGTCATAATAAACAAGAAATGAAGACATAAATATGACGGGAAATAAACAAAGAGCTTGCTACAACAGACATGACCTAACACACTGGACTAGTGAAACGCTTCAGAGTCCACACGAGTATTATTGAAATTATAGCAGGAAACATTAGAACCTAAATTAGTTTTTTTGTTTCTCTTTAAAACAAAATTAATAGACCTTTGATTGATGGCAATTGATGGTACTGACATTTAGCCGAAGACTTAGGTTACATATATGTTTTTAAAACCATCACTTAAATGACATAAAAAGTCTAAACAGGTGTGGCCACTGTCTGGAAAATCTGGTTCATGTAAATTCAACTAATTCAGCTCAAATTTGATCTTCATGTTTAAGCAGGATTGTGTTGTTACTAAAGCCGCTGCCGCACCCATCAGAATGTGAGTGCCGCAGCAAAGATCCCCCGCTTCAGCCCTTTCTGGCTGCAGGTTAGCCCATGTAGAGAGAGCGTTTCCCAAGGCCATATTCAGTAGACATGGCAGCACACAAGTTAGATCTGTTTTAATTATCAGTAAAAATAGAGCCCAACAGATCAGGTTTAATTGAAAGAAGGGATTAGGAGTCATTTCTACTTGAACAGGAAAAGTTCTTGGCACATAAGGTTATCTTTACTATGTAATTAGAAAAGAAAACATCAACATACTTTGCATACGTAAACATCATAGGGTTATATGTATAAGTGTGTGTGTGTGTGTGTGTGTGTGTGTGTGTGTGTGTGTGTGTGTGTCTTTTGGTGTGTACACCTTGCAATTACATACTGTATGTGCACTTTATAGTATACACAAACACGTATGTATATGTATATGTGTGTGTATATAAAACATAGTTAATCAAAAGGGCAAAGCTTCATAGCCAAATGGCGCATCACAGAGCCTGAAGTCTGATAAAAGGAGAGCACATTAATTAGGGAGAACAGGGTTCCTCTCTGGCGTCTCTTATTAAATTACTGTTTGGATTAAGATCAAAAATTCATTACTGTGTGCAGTCAGAGCCGGGATAGTGATAGGGGAGAGAGAATGGGGGGAGGAAGGAAGGAGGGAGGGAAAGAAAGAGAGAGAGAGAGAGGAAGAGAATAAGGCAAGGAGGAGGTAGCAGCCAAACCAGTCTGGTGGGTGTCACAATAAAGCCTTTGCAACCAGAGAGGAAGCGGCCCTCCATTGAAACATATCTGCGGTGGGGTTAACTGTTAGTACACCAGGTGTTCCGACAGAATGTGGGACTGTGTACATATGTATGTGGGAGAGGGATAGAGAGAGAGAGAGCGTGTGTACGTAAAGGAGGGTGTAGATGTTTTTTGGGTCATCAAAGAGGGGGCTTGAACTCATTTTAGCATTCTCCCAAAATTGCCTTTAACGACACCCTGGCAGTGGGCTCGTCAAGAGCCCCTAATTAGGAGCCCAGACTGGATCAGAGGTTCCCAGTAACCCCCTCCAGCCCTGCCGCACACCCCCTCGCCCCCCTCCACCGCCACCAATTACTCTGCCACCTCACATTATGTTATCAGCAGCACCCTAAGGGCTGGGGGACTGCAGAGCTCGGCACAGGAGGCCCAGCAGTAACCTTGTGCGCTGATGAGCATCCAGCCACCATACTAAGCAACCTGCCCCCCCCCACACACACACACACACGCACACACACACACACCCCTTTAACCTTGATTGGGGACACATAACTTTAACATAACTTTGTTGTCTTAATTGTTTGGTTGTTTATTCTTTGTTTGTTCGTGCATCCATCTCAAAATGTCAGACGCTGCCAAAGTAAACAAGGAGATATGTGCTGATTGTGGATTTTAGTATTTTATTTTGTAGTTGCCAGTATAATAATTTGAGCTTGTTGTGTTCTCATTGTTAAAATTGGTTGACATTGTGTCCTAATCAATGGCTGCCAGATGTCACGGTGACAGATCTGTGGTGAAATTGCATTAGCGTCGAGACAGCCGCATTATCTGACGTGTGCCTTCTCGGCCATCCCCAGGCTCTTCGGTCACAGTGGGGCATGCAGTGCATGCGGCCAGTCCATCCCTGCCAGCGAGATGGTCATGAGGGCACAAGGGAACGTGTACCACCTCAAGGTGAGGGGCAGCAAACACATCCATCCCTAGTAGTCCACGTGCATTATGAGGAAAAACACCCGAGTATAGGATGAAGTCAGAGTTAAGATAAAGGACCAGTCTCCTTGGTACATATTATTTTGGCTACAGGCAGGCAGGGGGTTTCTATGCTTCTTTCGACACCGTGAATAGATAATCGTTAATCATACAAGACTTATTTGCCCAACAGAATATATGGTGATGATCAATTATCTGACACCATAGGCAGATAATCGCTAATCATACAAGGCTTATTTGCTCTACAGAATATCTGGGTGATGATCAATTATCGGACACCATAGGCAGACTAATGGTCTAATTTTAGCACGCAGAGGATCGCCTTCGTTAATCCTCAATTATCATAGATTTCTGTATACCCAGCTTTGTCAACACAAGGAAGTGAGCAGACGAGAGAGCGCTGGAGAGGATTATTTAGTCCTCATCACAGGCCTCATTTAAATGCATTCATTACCGACAAGGGATCAAAAGATCAGGAGGAAATTGGCCACGAGGAAGCCAGGGTGTTCCTCTTCCTGTGTGTCATTACAGTATCTCTCTCTTTCTTTCACTATCTGTCTATCATTTCCTTATCATCCCTCCCTTCCAATCTATTTTCCATCTCTCTTTCTTTCTGGCCCACAGTGCTTCACCTGTGCCACCTGCAGGAACCGCCTGGTGCCGGGCGACCGCTTCCACTACGTCAACGGCACCATCTTCTGTGAGCACGATCGGCCAGGTGGAGCTCTGCTCAGCTCACACCTGGGCCCTCTGCAGAGCAACACCCTCCTTCCAGACCAGAAGGTGAGGAGATGGTGCAGCACGCCATCTAGAATTGCAACGCAGCCCCTCTCAGAGAGGGGAGAGAGAGGGCAGTCCAGAAGTGGACGGGCCTCCTTTTGTGTTAGCACTTCTTAGCACACTTTCATGTCTGACCCATAAGGTTACAACTCTACGTCAACATTGAAATTAGATTAGGATTTGTGAGCCGCATTTGTTGTCTTTGACCTTTAGATTACGTCACACCCTTGTTAAGATTCTCTTAATAATTATCGTATACACCATTGTCCTTAGAGAATGCAAATGGATCCAAATAGTTTTGATCATTTATATTCAAAATGTATCTTAATTTGAACTTTAAAACATTTTCTTTTTGTGACTCAATGTCTATCTACCATTCTCTTCCATGCAGGTGTGCTGAGGCAAACAGAACAGAAAAGTGCCATGTGCCTTTTCCTCAGCCTTTCTTCTTCATCCCTCCATCCCTCTCTCTTTCTCTCTCCTCCTCCTCTCTCTCTCTCTCCCTCTCTTTCTCCTACGCTGCTTCTTCCAACGCCACTCCCAATCCCACAGCTTCTCCCTGACTCCATGGCAGAAGCCATCTTCAGCTCCATCGCGTTCAAAGGACTCAACCCGACAGAAGCTTTGATGACTCCAGACGATGAGGAAAACACTGATGTTGACGTCAGACAGACTGTGATGACTTAGAAGTGGATGTCGGCCCACGGTGACAGTTGGTGACACTGAGAGTGACTGGTTTAATGCCGAGGCTCCGTGGGAAATGTGCGGCGTCCATGTGACGGGGCCTCTACGCTGTCTGGGCTGGACTCTGCCTCGCCAGAGAGCCGACCCAGTGGAGAACCGTGGGAACACACACAGACTGCAGCGTGGTGGTGTGCAGAGTTTGGGCGTAAGAGGTGGTCTGAGTTATGACCGTTTGGTTAATGTGTTGATGCTGGCGATGGTGTTTTTTTCGCCCAGCGCAGATGAGATGACTCAGAAGATGTGCAAGGGGAAGAGTTTCCTGTTTGTTCCCGTGAAGGTGGTCCTCTGCTCTGCCTAATTGTTGAAAAGCATTTTACATGCCTAGATTGTTGTTTTCAAAATATGCACATGTGCCATTTTGAATTCCAAGATTGTTTTGGCCTTTCACCTAGATGTTGCCGTTTAAACTTTTATATATGTTGAGAGTTCTTATGAGGGTACTCGTCCCCAAAAAACTGAATCGTTTGAAGAGTGCATAATTTCAACCTCTTGTGCAGTTTTGCTTTAAGTGCAAATAGGTTCATTTGCATTAGAGAAGCTTTTTTGTTTCTGACGTGTAAGTAAGTTGAAGATCACACTGATTCAGACTGATCAAATGCAGCAGGGGGTTTGGGACGAGAGAGAGACTGTACATAGTTATGTAATATTGTTCCTTGTGTTCTATGGCAAAACACTTGTCATTGTGCGTGCTCAGTTCTACAGGCAGGAGTACATTCTATATCAAATGTCTATAAAGGAAAAAAGTACTTATTATTAAATTACTATAATCATCTCTCCTGTGGTATTTGTAATAAAATATCAGTATATCTGACAATTAGTCTTGGCTTTGATTAAGTTGATAAGTGCAGTGTGTGTGTGTGTGTGTGTGTGTATAGCAGCAGTGTGTGACAAATAGCCTTTGCGCTGAAGAGGTAGGGCAGATTCTGGCTCTGAAAAGCATGGCCAATTACCCTCAGGAATGGAATTCAAACCCTTGAGCCCCAGCCATTAAGGAAAGCAATTAAAGCACGGGGCAGGAGGGGGGGGGGGGAGGCCGGCCTAGCAGGACCGCTCACTCGGCCCCTCCGACGTGGCCTAATCTGGAGCCCAGGCTAATTAAAAAGGGAGGGCCAGCTTTCTCCAGCCGCCGCAGTGCCGTGCGCAAGTTGTTTACTGTGCGGTCCCCTGCAAAATGAAGGGGGTCTGGCCCGTTTCTAAACCCCTCATCAGCGCACCTCGACAGGGCTTTCTCAGGTCTCCTGAGAGAGAGAACGCCTGTCTGTGTGCTGTAATTGCTGGCGTTTTAATAGATTTTTGGCATTAGACCATTTAAGACCTGTGTTTATTTAATTAGCTAATGAAATCCTTTTTTTAAAAGCTACCTTCACAACATGCTTTTTTTTTGCCAATCAAGTTTTACAACAACCACCACTTTTTTTGTTTTTGTATTTTTTGGTTTTCTTGGTTTTTTTGGGGTGGTGCTACGCTAACACATCTAGGTAATTGATTAAGCGATGACAAGACTTGTCTGTGTGTATTCAGATTCACATTATTCAGGTTTTCAAATAGCTGACACTTTAAGACCCACTTTCCCCCATAAATCAGTCAATTAAACAAACAAGATTGTTTAAAACTCGATTTTGCTTTGGATCATCAAGCATGCTAGTCCTCAACTAGCTAATGAACTGTATTCATCAATAAAAAATCACTTCAAAACAGTTTTATTACTATAACAATCCATCATTGTTATCCTGAGGGCTCTTTATTATCAGTGAAGATAAGAGGTCAAACATTCATCAAGGACCCAGCAAGGATTCACCACTCAGTAAAATCTAAAGGTAGAGGAGTATCTAAATACTCCTCCATATTTCTTTACAACCATATCTTCATTTGAAAGCGGTGTTTACTGGATTGCTCATTGCCTTGTCCTATCTGACGGATCAACTCTGCGTGTAAATGTGGTCTGGTTCATTTTAAATAGATCTCATGTCATCCACGGCAGGGTTTTAGGGGCTCCTGCATGGCTCATGGGTGTCCTGATATGGGAGTGATTATTTATTCCAATCCAGTGATTGCACAAGGAAAAAAAATCAGACAAATTCATTAACGTATGCAAATGCCCCTAATTGCAATTATATCCATATCTTGATAAGTGCAGGGGGTTGGCTCTCTAAATCCCAGGGTAGCTCAACTTTCCTTTTGCATTCAAGCCAATCAAGCCTCAACTGTGTATAACTAATTAGCTCGACATATTCAAAACCCAATTAGCGAATCTCATAGCTGAGCTGTGTGGCTTTGCCAGCTTTGTGTGAGCACAGAAAACGTTTCAGGTGCTCTTAATTCTCTGCACCCTCTTCTGTCGGTATGATTTTACCAACCCCCCCGCCTTCCACCCACTTCACTACTTAATCAAATTAACACATGCAAATTGGTGTAATTGCATTGTTTTTTCACCTCATTGTGTGAAGCAAGGAGCATGAGGGGAAGAAATAGATACAGGGGATAAAATGCAGCGATATTTTTACCAGATGACAGCGGGCCCATCAGCGCACCCCCAGATGGCATCACCCCTCGACTGTGAGAGGCCTGAGGGCAGCCTCGCGCAGCTCAGTAAGCCATCTGAAGACTCATAGGCTCCAAAATAACCCCCACTCACTCACACACACACAAACATACACGCATACACACATACACACACACAAACATACACACACACCACACACACATACACAAACAGACACACACACACAAACACACTCACACACGCACACACACACACACATATACACGTACACACGCACACACACACACACACATACACAAACAGACACACACACACAAACACACACTCACACACACACACACAAACATACTGAGGCGCACCATGGGATTAGAGACATGACGTTGTTCTTGACACACCATTGCAGCGCATATAGTGAGAAAGTAAGAATGTCTCCTCTAACCACCCTTGGTTGGAACCCATAAAGGTTTAGCCTACACCTCCCTAATGAAAGGCCCTTTGGTAAACACCCTTTGGGACACCAACCTTATTGCAGCTTTGGCTTCTACAGTTTAAAAGGCCATGGTGGTCAAAGAACCCTTTCTTTGTAAGTGTATAAACAGGGACTTTTAATGTGCTCAGTCAGCTGTGTCATATCATAATGCTTGACAAGAAAGTGGAGTGAAGCAGTTTATGAAGATCTGCCCCACGATATCTGCAGTAGAGTCTGCAGTAGAGGCAACAAAGACAGTTCTGGTTGAGATGACACTGGGCAGGCTCTAGTAGCGCACTTTGGCTTTTGCCAGTATCCACCGATGGGGTCTTGGCCCCAAGGTCGCGATATTCGTCTGAGCGCTACAGGCTGTCAGTGTCAGAGTGCTGGCCAGCCTCCCCCTTCATTTCGTTCTCTCTCTATTCTCTCTCTCTCACTCTCTCCCCCTCTCTCTTTTAATTTTCCAGCCGCCAGCTCTTTAAAACTCCACAGCTGTTTGGCTCTTGCATGGATAGAGCAGGGTGGCGGTGCCAAACAACTCACTGCAGAGGGGGTGGAGAGAGAGGGGGGGGGGGGAGAGAGAACAATCCACAATCCAGCCACCCATGAGAAGATTCAAGGTCACAACTGTTGTTAGCATATAACGGGTTTTTTTATATACATTTTTTCTCCACAGCCAACTATTGTGATGAGAGATGTGGAATATGAAAAGCAGGATAGGCTGCATGAGAGGGAGAGGAAGGTGTGGAGAGAGGAGAGGGGAGGAAGGTGTGGAGAGAGGAGAGGGGAGGAAGGTGTGAGGTGTTTTTTTGGCAAAACTCGAGGATGAGTAAGCCCTCATTAGTGTGACTCATTAGCAAAGCCGCAAGGAGCCTGACCCTTTACGAGCCTTAATGACCACAGCTAAGGGCATCACTCATCCAGCAACGGGGCAGTGCCGAGCAGCACAGCCCAGCGCAGACCGCACTACCAGCCAGGAGTCATGTCAGGGAGTTCACATACTTGCCAAGGCCCAGTCCATTTAAACGGGGTCAATCAAAAAGCCCCGTATTAATATCAGATGCAGTTGCTTGTATTATTAAAACTAAAATCGTTGATGGATCGTCTAGGGGTATTTATTTCAGGAGATACATGTAGTCCAGCGATAAGAGACATTGCCGCCAGTGAAATCAGGAAAGAGACATTACACGCTGAGCCTTATGGGTAGAGATCAAAAAAGACAGAGGGGTGGGGTGGCGGGGGAGGGTGGCAATTCCATCCAATCAGAGCGCTTTGAATAATTAAACTGATCAGCTTAATTAGCTCAATTAAGTTGATTTGACCACGAAACATGGCCATATGGCGAGAGGAAACAAAAGAGGGGGGAACTAATTAAAAGTAAAATAATGAGGATTTTAATTAACCGGTTCCCCAGACGTCAGCAAGCGGGGATCTGGAGCCGTAATTAAAAAGTGCTGTGGTGCTGGCAACATTTCTCCCCCTGTTTTAATAACTGCGAGGGGGCTCCATCCATCTAATTAAATCTGTAAATGAATTAGCAACATCGAGGGTCCTCGCTTGATTTTACACTCCACCTCCCACCTGCACTTCCCAAATAACTCCATACACACACACTCACACTGCAAAAACACTTTTGTGTGTGTGTTTTTTTACGTGACGCGTCTGCTGTTACTGAAACAGATTATTATTGATACACTGTTGATAGGCAGAGTTTACTCTAGAATCCAGAAAGGTGACAGATGCACACAACACTCTTAACCCGGTTTTCTTTAGGAGTTACTGGCAATATATCATTAGATAGACTTGCAGGCTAGTCCTCCTCAGTTACTTTCACTGATATGCAAATTGTGAAATTCTAATAGTGCATATATAATGTTATTATAACGTATTATGCATATTTGTGTATTAACTGGAGTGAATATGACTCTATCTGGTCTCCTGTCAATTGTTTACAAAACTGCCAACATTTATCCTATCCTCAGGGGACTCAAATCACAGACCATCTTAGTCGTACCCACTATCAGTAGATGAAGGCACAACCCCCCATCTTACCATGTTCAAGAAGATTGCCATGGTGGTATTTCACATTGTGTGTTTTTCGGTGCTTCCAGGCTAGCATCTGGGGCCTCTTTCTAAACCTAATCCCCCTCATTAATTGTGTGAGTTAGCCTGCCATTACCCCGGCGCAAGTGTGTTGTGCTGAACCACGGGAGCCGTGCTTGGAATTAATTGCTTAGTTTCAGATGCACTCGTATTCCTCCAGTGTAATGCCGAGTGCGGTGTGTCCTCGTTTAAAGGACACTCGGCTGACTTTGTTGGCCTGAAAGGAAAGCAAGGCACTTGACACAGCGTTCGCTGTCAAACATTGACCGCTACCATGTCCTGGGGCCCTAATGTGTCCACCACCTCCATGCCTTGACAAGAGGTCATTCAATCAGTGTGGAATAGAAGTTCATAGAGTATCTAATAATGAAGTAGAGCAAATATAACATAATCACTGTTTTGTTATAACACATGAGATGTATGAAACACATTTGTGTGTGATCACCTTTGTGAGTAAGAGTCACCTTTTGTGATCCTTTTGTAGATGTCAGTGCCACACACCAAAATACACTCAGACACACACACTTTCACTCTCTCTCACACACATACACAAACAACACACACACACACACACACACACACACACACATCTCTCTCTCCTTTCTCTCCATACCTCTGAGTCCCTGAGCGCTGGTTTAGTGGGTCAGCTGAGCGAGTGGCGGTGTGACTGTGCTTGCGTGACCTTGTCCTGTCGCGGCGTGGACGAGATCAGAGCGGCCGAGGGAGTCGGGGGGCCGCGGCGGCGGAGCAGCACGTCCCGTCCCAGGTCAGCTGAGCGGCCCTGACCCCAGAAGCTAATTAAGGCAGATAAGAGTACTAATGAGGGCCGGCCTGATCAAAGGCCAGTGGCAGCTGAGCCTGCGAGGGGAGGGGGGCTCTGTTTACACGAGTCATCGTCAGTAATTGGGGGTAGGGGTGTGTGTGTGTGTGTATGGGGGTACACAAGCTGCAAGCTGCTCCTTTTGTTTGGCGGGAGTGGTGTGTGTGTGTGTGTGGGGGGTTCTATGTAGGTATGGGGGGATGAATGCCCTCACTCTGCTATGGGGATGGGATGCCACCGCCTGTGCCAAGGGATGCCACTGGCACTCAGTCCGCTCGCTCAGTCACTGTCTCACACGTTCCTGCTTGCTAGCTAGCAGACACCCTCTTGAGCTCCCACTCCCTGTCTCACACACTCACATGCCCACAGAGGGCTGCCTGGTCCCATGTAATCTTGAACACTTTTATCCTCTTGTATGTAGCCTACTTAGAGTAGTTGTTGCGGAAGCCCTATGTGTGAAAAGGTTTTAGAAGGGAACAACAGCCATTTTCAGATTACATTTAGCTTCCGAACTGAATTGAACTTTAGCGCCATCTTTTGCCTGTCACCACATGTCCGTTGCTAAGCATGCCAAATGTTATGGTGTGACCAGTGGCAGACCATGACTGTTTTCCATTTGCGCTGTCATGTTGGTGGTCCTTATGTAACGGAGGCGAACTGAGCTAGCGTGCTAGTTGCCCGTGTAAATCCTCACAGCCCTAACCTTAAGAACGCTTCTAACTGCTGAGTTGGAAGCCTGGGCTTTTAGCTCAGTGGTTAGAGCGTTTGACTCCCATGCCGGTGTGTGTCTAGGTGGCGGGTTCGAGGGCCGTGAGTGGGGGATGAACTACACTTACACCTAATAAAAGTGGCCATGCGACTGGCCACAAACTTTTAAAAGTTAACCATGCGTGCCACCGCGGAGTCTTTGGGACAGTGGTGTTATTTGCGTCCTGCGCGGAGCCGCTGGAGGTGTGGTGGCGTGCGGGGAGCCAAGGCCACCTGCCTGATCGGCGGGGTGTGGGAATGTCCAGCGCAGCCTGACCCCACCGGGCCTCCCACTGCACCAGGCAAAAACTCGTTATCTGAGAAATCCCTGCTAATTACACCTGCTGCTTCCACACATGGTAGACCACACACACACACACACACACACACACTTACTCTTGCTCTCTCTTCCTTTCTTTCTTCTGTTTCTCTCTCTCTCACAAACAACACACACACACACACACACACACACACACACACATACACACAGCCACCCATACATACACACTTTCTCTTTCTTTTTTTATCCTCTCATACACACTAACTCTTGTCTCCCACTCTCTCAAACACACACACACACACACACACACACAGAGCGAGTAGTAGAGCAAGACCCTGTGGCAACCATGGTAAATGAGATCCTGTGACATGGAGTAAAAGTTGAATGGGGGCCATGAGGGCATGTTTATTTTAAAGGGGGTCGGGAGGCTTCTCTCTGTCTCTCTGTGTTTGTGTTTGCAGTGCCACGGCACCTTTATTACTTCCACATAGATTAAGATCTTTTCCTCCATGTTGCTCAACTGGTTTTAGCAATACCAAGGTCATGAGCTTGATCTTCAGGGAACACGCTGTGCTCAATGTGCTGATAACATGTGCAGTACACTGTATCAGGGCTTTGAGAGTCTTCTGAATGATACTGTTAGTCCATTTCACTCAAATCGTGCTCTTTCATTTTGGTGATCAGATGTAGAGGATGTTCAGAGGATTACTAAAAAAAGGAAGAAAAATGATCTCTCTCTTTTTCTGATCCTCTCTCTCTCCTTCTCTCGCTATCTATCTCTCCCTCTGTGATGAAGGCTGTGAGCCAGCCCTGCTCGCTGTGGGACCAGGAGGAACATGGGCCTTCATTAGCACCCCCTAATTAGGAACAGATGCAATTTGCAGCACGGGGCCCTCAACATGCAGCCCAGTTCTCTTCTGAAGCAGCTCGCTCTCTCACTCTCTCTCCTTCTCTCTCTCTCTCTCTCTCTCTCTCTCTCTCTCTCTCTCTTTCACACTCCCTCTCTCCTTCTAACTCTCTCTCTCTGTCTCTCTCTCTCTGTAGCTCTCTCCCTCCCTCTGTCAGCCATGCGAACGCCTCACACTCACACGGTCTGTGGCCATATGTGTAATTAAGAACACTTCCAACTCCATTAGATTGAGCAGCTACCCCCGTGTTCAAACTCCCTGCTTGCGCTTTCCTCTTCCTCGTTCTCTCTCTCTCTCTCTCTCTCTTTTCCCTCCCTCCTTCCTCCCTGCTGGTTACTCCCTCCTGTATTACAGTAAGGCCACTATGAACAGACGCCCTCTGTTCGGCTCAAGGCAAAAACAAATCTTCATCCATCTTCTTATCGAGTGTCTCTGATTTCAGGTTGGTACTGTAACCTGTTGGCGAGAGTTTCCTATCCATGCCAGTGCAGTGGCATTAAGTGATGGTTGTGTGTGTGTGTGATTTGTGTGTATTTGTGTGTGTGTTGTTGGGGGCTGGGGGGTAGTATTGTAATGTTTGCTGCTGCAGACACCCCTGTGGGAATTCAAAGGAAATTCCTGGGATTTTTATCCTTGGTTTAAAAAAATAAATACATTTAAAGTAGCTCACTTGGTGGTTAAAAAACAACATGACTCCCCTCCTTGGGATTCTAGGATTTAATGATCAGTCTTTCCTTTAAGTTATGTCACACTCTAATTAGAATAATTAGGACAGCTAATGAGATCGTATGAATGGAAAGGGCAGCTCAGGTCAGCATCCATTCCCTCAATGATTAGCTTGGAGAGTCTGTAGAGAAAATCTGCTGTCAGCATTGCTTTATCTGGTTGTTCCCATTTATATTTCATTCACATGCACACGTGCACACGCACATGCACACACACTCACACTTGCATACTTTTCTATCTCACGCAAACACAAATGTACATTCTGACACACAAACGCAAAGACACAAAATCCCCACACAATCTCTCTCTCTCTCTCTCTCTCTCTCTCTCTCTCTCTCTCTCTCTCTCTCTATCTATCTATCTATCGACAGTGCCCTCCACCTTTATTGGCACTCCTGGTAATGGTGAGTGAAAAGAGGAACACACCAAATTCCAACGCCGTCTTCATCATAACAGTTTGATTCAACCCTTCCACAGGGCCTCTAGCAAGTTTCCTAGTGATAAACCTCAGCTCATCAGCTTGGACTTCAGTCAAGTGAAATGCAAAGACATGCCTACAAAAAGGAAACACTGAGCTCCTTGTCATATACCCTGTCCTTCCCTGCCTAGACCTTCCCGGGGGGATGGCTTGTGTTTTGTTACCAGGCTCCAAGATGGATGGCGTTTGTGTTTTTTGCTACCAGCCTCCAGGAGCCCCGAAGTGCCGACAGTCTCTCTCTCTCTCTCTCTCTCTCTCTCTCTCTCTCGCAACCTTATACACCCCTGTGAGCCTGCAAGTCTTCCCAAGCCTCCTGTAACAGGGAGCCAGTACAGACACAATATCACTAATTGCCCTTTAAAGTAGACACAGAGAGCCTGGGCCAACGGCCCTAATTAGACACCTAAAAATAAAGAGGGGACTTTATGGGGGCTGTGGGCAGTTTGGGGAATGTTTTAATGAGCAGGCTGAGCTGAGAATAGTGTTACAGTCATTTGTTGACTCAGGCCGCACCCCTCCGTGCCATCCACCCCTGCTGCCGCCCGCTCGCCCACTTGCTCCACCCTGCTGGTGCCCTCTGTTGGCAGGGAGAGGGGCTGGTCACCTCTGCCAGGTCTGGGCTGGAGCCTAGCGATGTGGAGTGTACCAAAAACAAAATCCACTCTCTCAGTACTTCTGCACCAACGTTTAGGAATAGCCCCAGTAGCAGCAGTCTTGTGCAAGCAGACACTGCAGGAGCTAATGAGTGTGATTAGCCTGTTTTGTGAAGCACAAGAGCAGCCAAAAAAAACATGGGATATGTGCAAGGCCAATCAGAGTCTTTCTCCACATACCTCACGTTTCTTAAAACAGCAGTTCTCCATGGAATAATGAAGACTTGAACTTGGTTTCCCCTCACAAAGGTTCACGTTGGGAGGGATCAGTGAAGTCATGATGCTACTTACAATACAGATGACAAGCAATTGGAAGAACCAGCAACTAGATTCAGGATATTTAGAGAAACAATATTTGAGATACTCAGAATCAAATCCACTTCTGTTTCCCATAGCTGTGGTGTCCTCTGCATCTCCCATAAATACCCAGTGGCGTGGCCAACTATGCTTTTACCAGGAGGCACCAAAAAAGCACATTCTCTTGCACCCCGGCTAAGTGAATGTGCCAGAGTAATGACCTGCAGTCAGGACTCATTAAATTTACGGCTGCTGAAGCTGACACGCGAACACCCCCTCAGCTTCCTCCGTCAACAACCTCGAGACACATCATCGCATTCTTCCAGCGCTCGCAACCCCACCCAGTGTGTGTGTGCATAAATGCCAAAAGCCTGACAGCATGAACAAGCCAACGGCAAAGAATGCATAACAATGACTATATGAACAACATGAAGTGTAACAAAAGATCTACAGCTGCTGCATGTGCACTCCGGCTCAGGGTTAGGGTTTGGGTTTAGGAGGCTAGTTTGCACTCAGCCTATGCTCAGGGTTAGGGTTTGGGTTTAGGAGGCTAGTTTACACTCAGCCTATGCTCAGGGGGTTTGGGTTTAGGAGGCTAGTTTGCACTCCGGCTCAGGCTTAGGGTTAGGGTTTGGGTTTAGGAGGCTAGTTTGCACTCCGACTATGCTCAGGGTTAGGGTTTGGGTTTAGGAGGCTAGTTTGAATGGCTGGAGTGGTTGGAGGAAACACTGGAGAGGTTTTCCATATTTGGTCCAGCATGTTTATCTCAAAGTTCTTAAATTAGCTCAAGAACCTGCACACCAAAAGAGTGATGCTCCAGCTATACTGTTGGTTAATCTCTTCGTCCAGAGCTCTTTCCATTGCTTGCTCTTTGGGACTCTGCACTGTCCTTTTTATGTGGCCATCCCCCAGAATGCCCAGAAGTGGCCTGGGAATCCAGAGTCTGGAAGAGAGATAGCAGCATATCTGACCAGCAGTCATTTTTGGCCTTGTCCACCTCCCGAGTCCGTTTTTATCTGTCTGCTTTCTGTTTAGTCTGCGACATTTCACCTCAAGCTGTCATTATGCAGACAGTAGACTTCCACTTCATAGCAGCTGAGTGCTTTTTCTCTCCCATATCACAAGGGATGCAAGAAAAATAAAAAAATCAAAGCTGAGACAGCAGGACAAACTGTTTCCTACCACCTAGGATGGTTTATTTACAATGCTGACATCTTCTCAGTGTGTCAGGACAACCATAGCTGAGAATATATCTGTGAAAGTGAGCTAACTGGGTGCAGAAGACAAACTAGGGGCATCATATGGCTCACAAGCAACTTCGGAGATAAATCACTCAAAGCTGTGAGAGCTAATCTAATGGAAGTGTAATGTATTGTAGAAAGAAGTCCACGGAAGAGAGATTGCTCAGAAGCACTGCAAGCTTCATAGGCCCCCAGGGAAACATAAATGGGTAAACAGATGAAGTTACTGAGCCCCATTTACATGTAAAACATCCCTGGTTTTTGGTTCCCACTTAAATTATCCCAATGGGAAAGCACGTACATAATAATAAAAAAAATACAGCTCATTGACATCTATACTCAAGCAACACCCTAGCAGTCATAGGCCTCTTCACGATGAGAACTTGATGTGCTTTTTCAAAATATCCAAAATGATTCAAAAATATCCAAAAATATCTTGCGAGTAGTCACAAAAAATGTGTTTACATTTTATTTTGAACAAATTAGAATTTGAGTTATATTTTCCCCCTTGAATAAAATTCTCCAGGGGTTTAATGTTCCTAACCAGACTACATCAGCTTTCTGTTCCCAGGCAGTCTCTCTCTCCCCCTCTGCCCTCTTGCTCTCTGTTGTGGCTCTTTTTCAGATCGGTAACGGGAGAGTTGGTCTGGCTTTGTAGCCCAGGGTAGGATTGGCGGAACTGATTAGCATTGCAGGGACAATTAGCGGTGTGCCGAATGAGAAGCACCCAAAATAAACCGTGTGGTCATTATCGACCCACTGAACCAGCGCAAACTCAGCCTCCATAAAGAGCACATGTCTTTAATGAGGTGCTCCTCAGCACGAATGCAAACACATTGTAAGTACGGACCGAAAGTCTCGTTGCACTATTCCCAAAGGTCCTTACAGACTTCAAAAAAAAAAAAGAAAGAGAAAAAAGCACTTTCTTTTTTCGGGTAAAAGTTCATATCCTCTCTGTGAAACATTGAAGTTTTACCATTACGCCGGAGTGTTTTTGTGTTCGTCATCTTCATAGACACTGAACAGTGCAGCTTTTCTAATTGCACCAGCATGTCTGTGCGCTGTGTATAGTGACAGTGTTTTGGAGCCGGTCAACCAGGGGGAGCAGGGTAAACGCTGAAGTGGAACATGTGAGATGGAGATCAGCGCGCACATGTGGCTCTGGTTACCATGAGAGTGAAAAATTAAACATGAAGAATGGAATGACCAGCCTGAACTTGTCTGATGTCACAAGTGGAACACGCAAGGGCGAATATGTGAAGGCATGTCAATGTAAAAAAGTAAATTTTCCTGGGAAGTCCACCAGAAATTAAGACTCTTTTCTAATGATTGAACACATTTACCAACTATTAATTCATAATGTAAGTGCTTGGGCCACCTTGAAGAGTTTTTCTTAAGCCCAAAAGTGTTAGGTGGACATGCCCATCAACTGTAACCTACCATAAACCTGAATTAAATTCCAATATTAGATAATTCATAATATTTATTCATAATATGTAAGAGAATTCTATCTCATACTATCTCAATGCAACACCTGTATACAGCACAGGTTTTAATTTCACTTTTGGAAACAGACAAAGCCGTTTTTGCATCCTCCAGCTCCTGTGATGTGATAGCCATGTCCAGTGTTGTGTGACTGAATGACCCATCTGCTGAGACCACACACACTCCCCATCAGCTCAGCGCCATACGCTTCACATATAATCCTTGAATTTCCTGCAGCATTCCAGCATCATGCTCTCTCTCTCTCTCTCTCTCTCTCTCTCTCTCTGTCTCTCTCTCTAAACCACATGGTAAGGGTCAACTCTGTCCCTCCCACACACCTCTCTCACTCTTTCCATTCCTCGCTCTCCCTCTCTCTCTCTCTCTCCACATGCCTTGTCCCATACATGCATTTGTGCAGACACCTGGCCCCTTCCCAACGGCGGAGATAAAACAGAGGGACCTTTATAGGAGCGCTTCCTCCCAGGAATTCCAAATGAGCGTCCCCACTGGATCCACAACACGTGTTCCCCACTCCCAGACAAACCCATTTCCCATTTGCTCAGCCGGCGCAGGCGTAAAGTTGATGTGAGATGTGTTGAAATATGGCCCTGTCCCGAACGGTCAATTGGAATCGCTTTAGCTACTGCAGGTGGGCAGGCCAGCGAAAGGCCAAAGCCCGAGCTGGGAAAACAGCACATGGTTCTGTCCAAGCCCTTGGCATCCACCTGATGTAGAGGCAAGAGCTGGCTCCACTTAAACAAACCTGTCCCGCCTGATATTTGTTACTGATAAGATTAATGTGCCAGCACTTAATTCAGGATGAGTTATAGAATAACTACTCTGGACCTCAGCCATAACATTCCCCGAAACATTTACACTATATGATATATACTGCATGTGCCGTTTATTACACATATGTAGAGGATTTCTGATTTCTGGCTTTGAGCAGTTTCATCTCCTGATTGGATGGTTGCCAGTTTTAGCTGTGATGCAAGCTATATTTGAAGCTCACTGGAAACAGTTCTAAAGACACATTCAGGTCTCTGTGCATTGCCTTGTTTTGAAATGTACTGTGCTACACTATATCAGCAGCTCACCCTAAGCATTTCAAGTGAGTATGAAATGCCTTTCTGGCCTGCACAATGGAGCACTGGCAAAAATCTTCCAGCCATACAAGACAGGCACAAAAGGCCATATTTTACCACTTTATCTTAATCTCCCAGGAGAAGCACCAGAGCAGCACACACACTCACACACCCCCGGCAGCCATATCTTCATTGCACTCACCAATCAAACATTTGGCTTAGATCTAACCAGACCATAATCCTCAACATAAGGGCCAGACTCGCTCTGAGCTACCCTGAGGAGAGCTCACATACACACAAACCTTAACAAGGGGCTGGCCACAAATGAAGGCAGTTTGAAACAATAAAATTGGGAGACAATACGATTTGCCACAGTCAAGAAAATATGCAGAAAAAACCTGCACCCGCATCTCAGTATCATCTCATCTGGTGCACAGCAACCTGAGAAGGGGGTGGAGAGGTGGGCATATAGAATGGTGTGTGCATGTGTGTGTGTGTGCATGTAGGGTGTTAGAACCTGAAAAGTGAGGTGTGTGTGTATTTCTGTGTAGGGTGTAGAGCCCCCCCCCCTCGTATTGAGATGCAGCGTTGTAGCTGCTGGGAGGTTTCAATAAAAGGGAGAAAAAAAAGTAAAATTGTGTAGGTGAGGCTCCACTTACGGCGCTGGAGCTAATTGGCTATAAATGAGTCCATCTGGTTTCATTTGCAGCTCACACAGGCAGCAGGGGGGAGGGGGCAGGGCTGCAGGGGGGGTTAACCCCCTCCTGTCCACATGCCTTTGCATGAGTTGTCACAGGACACTGTAACGAGTACGACTTTGAGGGGGGCTGAACAAATGTGGAGTCTATTCAAATCGCCTTCCTGTTTTAGAGCTTGGTTAACGGCTAACTGAATGAGTCGGTCACAAGATCGGCGCAGATTTGAAGCTTCAACAGTTAGAGAGTTTGCTTTACACACTGAGGGAAGAAAACGGTGTGTGTTTTCTATCACGCTGAGAAAAGGAACATATTTCACCTATTGCAGTAAAATAGTGGCTCAATGGCCAGGCGGACCACACATCACTAATGGTGTTCCTGGAAACGTGTTGTATGTTCTGGGACTGGATTAGAGGGTCAGCACCACTGCGTGGTCTGGCAGAAGGGAGAGAGATAGAAAGTGTGCACAAGAGAGGGAGAGGAAGAGGGAGAACAGCCTGGAGAGCATGGGGAGGGATTGAAGGTTGTGTGTATGACTTGATGAGTGAGAAAGTCAGTGTGTGTGTGTGTGTGTGTGTGTGTGGGAAGAGGTTCTCCTCAGTAATATTTTCTTTTGCTGGGGCGGCTCAGTCAAGTGCTGTGTGTTTGCGCAGCTTGTTAATCAACGCCTGCATGATTACCCCAGAGCCTCCCTGATCAGGGGCTGCAGATCCCAGCCAAGGCTAGCCCTCCACGGCCGGCCTGCTGACTGATGCCTTTGTGCCAGGGTGCCTCCCCACACCCCATCTCCTCCTCCATAGAGAAATTCAGCCTAGCACAGCTCCCCCTAGAGGCCAGTAGAGACAACGCAGTCCTTATTTTAGGAACGTTTCACAGTGCATGCTGTATGTGCTTTGGACCACCTTGGCAAGTAGACTGTGTGTGTGTGTGTGTTTGTGTGTGAGTGTGGTGGCATGTACGTGTTGTGAGGGTTGTTTTTAAAATGAATATGATTTCACTCTGGCTTATTTCAATATGTGCACTGAACACAGACACTTGTACTAATGTTTATGTATCAAAATCAAATCACATCAAATCACTATGACTTTATGTGTACATTGAAGGACATCAACAGCTATTTTAAAAACAGTTCGATAAATATACTCATATATGATTGATCATTTATGGCAAATGAAAGTGGTGAAATCATGGCAAAAAACAATCTGATTTTTTCATTCATAAATGTGGGTGAGGCGTATAGTAGTTTTCATCAAGGGACTCACTCTTATTTTACTCTAGCTGATTTCAAATGATCACTGAGACCATCAAAATTACAACTAGAAATTGTTAATGGCAGGCAAGCAGTAATAACACATTTATGAAAAACGTAATCACAGTTATACAAATATAATAATATGAAAAAAACTTTTTTGCCTTGGGTGAGAGGCAGGCACTTACAAATAACAAGAGATATTCAGTAACAAAATAATATTATAACTTGTTGTTTGTCCAATTGGGCTACAGTTGTCCTTCTATGATAAATCGAAAATTGTTCACAGACTCATCATTTTAAGAGACCACAGTGTGAGTGCAGGAAGACTAGAGTAAAAATAACAAGTATTATATATAAACTGTTCTCAGCTGAAGGCAGAAATTAAAAATAAAATGGGATTCGCTGATTACAGACACATCTATCTCTGCAGCGGGACAGGATGACCAGAGAGCCAGCGCTGCACCAATGGCCTGCCCTCTGGGAGGTAGCCGCCACAAACATGAGCCTCCTCGGAGTGGCCGGGATATTTTTGTGGCCGCCGTGTTGACGTAAGGAAAAACGAGAGCTTCACAGGACAAAAGCCGAGCGGGCACTGGATCCGGGGGCAGAGGGAAGCCGGGGAGTGACCTTGACCGCGGCACACAAACATAGGCATCCTGTGGAAGCTCGGCCGCTCATTGTGCGCGCAGAAGATAGCGAGAGGATGTCAGATGGTTCTTTTTTCTTTTCAGCCTGTCAAGAATTTTTGTTTGTCACTATTGTTGTTTTTAAGGCACGGTGGTGTCCATCCTCAGATAGAGAAGTCAGGTCTGTTTTGACTAAAAATGAGCTGCTTTGGATAATTCTGGTGGTTGTGACAGCCAAAAAAAAAACATTTTTTTATTTAAATTATGACATTTAATTAGACATTACAAATTCATGCTCAACGCTATGTTTTTAAAAGAGCCAAAGTGAAAGGTGAAAACAAGACAGTGAATAGGGAGATTTATATGCATGACATGGATGAAGCAGTGTCTTGCTTATGATAGCAGGGTGACTGACAGCTGTCACTGTCTTCTCTATGTATCTCTGTATGTGTGTGTGTGTGTGTGTGTGTGTACTGGGAGAGTCATCAGTGTCCTGAGGTGTGTGTGCACTTTCAAATCACTTCCTTTCCTCCTTCTTCCTCCTCCTCCTCCTCCTCCTCTCTGCTGGAGAGAAGACAAAAGGGCCTTATTTCCATGAGTTGTGAGTGAGAGAGAGCGAGCGAGCGAGTGCATGGCGTTAATGAGCAGCCAGTGGTAATTAGTGGGAGTCTGGGGTTAAATCGGGGGAGTCTCGTTAGAGTGCCAGAGAGAAAGGCATCCTGGCTCTCCGAGGAGCTGCACGTGGTGCTGGGGAGCGGGGTGGGGCACGAGGTATCAACAAGCCCAGCGATGACACCCTCCATTTGCACCTGACGCCAGCTTGTCAACAACTTTCCCTGTTTTTTTTTTCCATTCTCTCTTGCTCTCTTTCTCTCTCTCTTTCCCTCTCTCTTTTACCCCACTCTCCTCTCCCACGCGCATAGAGGGGAGGTGGCGTATATAAATTAGGTCTGGAATCTGGGGTGTGATACGTCTGGAGACTTGTCTCCTGTGTGATGATGAGGATGTGTTGCCATCAGAAGGCTTCTGGTTTGAGAAAGGCCTGACTGGAACGGCGTGTTCGTAACCTTAGAGGCCACAGGATCGTGTGTGTGTGTGTGTGTGTGTGTGTGTGTGTCTTGTGTGGTGGGTGGCAGGAGAAGTGATGTCAGTGGAGCACGGAGGGGTCGGAGTGTTTCCGCTTCCCCCGAAAAACAGTGGCCGGACATTGCCCTGGATTTGCTGTGATAAGGGTCCTTATCAATTCAATTCCCCTCTCTCTCTCTCTCTCTCTCTCTCTCTCTCTCTCTCCCCTAAGCTGATCTCCTTATCCAGGAAGAGCATTGTGCATTTGTAAGATAGACTTAAACAATGAAAAGGGGGAAAAGCTTCTTGTTTTTGTATTCCTCATCCCCGAGGTCATCTTTTCACTCTAAGCGACATCATGAAGGGGTATGGAAGGATGTGTTCACAGGTTGCCTTTTAAACAACTTAATCATCACAGAATTGGGAAAAAATGCATGACTGCAAGTTTGTACATTTCTACCCACTTAGTACAATGAAAAAGAACACCGAGTCTCCAAGGGTGGGAGTGATTGTGCTGAAGGTCTACCCTGAGAGCCAAGGCAACACAGTTTTTGACACTGGGGGCAAAACCAAAACACACTACCCCCTCCAAAAACACATCAGTGCTGAAGAGGATTCCAATATCCACCCCCACTCTCCACCCCTACCCCTTCTTCTCTCCTAGCTCCCAGTCTCTCTCTCTCTCTCTCTCTCTCTCTCTCTTTCTTTGTCTCCCCCCAGATTTTCAGTATCTGCCGGAGTTTGCCCCTACACTCCCGACAGGAAATGAAAGCCATTTTAAAATCATTTGGAAACCACAGGGGCTTCAGACCAGGAAATAATCAGTGTGGGAGAGAAATGAGAAGGGTCTGGCAGAGGGACAAAGGCCAGGGATGCTCGAGGGTCGGAATTCGAGTTGAGATGGGCCTCTTATTCCTCCGTTTTTTCTTTCACCCCATCCCTTCTTCCACCCTATCTACCCTTCCCCCGTTTATCTCTCTGTCATTTCTTCCTCCTCCCCATCACTTGATCTTCTTTCATGGCTGGTGGGGACGGTCCAGCTCGGGGGGGGGCTCTGTTAGAGTGCGCCACACACAGACAGCCTGCAGCTGACCCCCGTCGCAGGTGCCGCCTAGGGGGCGCTGTGACCTGCGACGGGGAGACGATAAGATCTGCTGTGACATTTCCCCAACATTCTATCTGAAAGGGCACAGGGCTGCCATTGCCTGTAAAGGCTTTCAAAAGGGCCCATTTACTTCTAACCCTCCTTATTCTGTGAGGCAACCCTCTCATGACTCTCTCTCTCTTTTTCACACACACAGAGAGAGAGAGAGAGAGAGAGAGAGAGAACATTGCTGTATTGGTGTGTGAGGGTGATTCTGTGGAGACTGTTTGACCTTGAGTGCCATATAAAGAAAGTTTCATGTGAATACAACACTTGATTATTAGCACATTCAGACTGCATTACTGTTTCAGCTATCATATGCTGCAGCAATTCTGTCCATTGTGTGAAACAAATGGTCTTAACCTTTGAAATCATTAGATTACAAAGTGCAGAGTGTCTAGATCATCGCTTTGAATAATCTGATGAGCATTGTGAAGCACAGTTTGGCCGCTATATGAAATGCTATTATTGGAAAGCTCAGAAATTAAATCTGCCATACCTGATGTATGACTGACACTTGGAACCCTTAAGCAGGGCACAGCAGAGATGCGGTCCCAACAACCTTACAATCTGTCCCTCTGACTACCCACCACTGCCCCCTGCTGCTCAGTCGCATACGAAACATCTTTAACCTCAGCTCTGTGCTGGGGCTAAGCTCCATTTCCCCTCTGTTTTAGCCCCCGCCCCCTTGCCTCTGTGCCATAGTCGTAGACCCCCCCCTGACCCCTACCGCTTTATGAGGAGACATATGCGTAAGTCTCAGTGTTTTATGGGCAATACAGCGCTGGGACATGCAGGAGGTTCTGTAAGTTCTGTCCCTGCACTACGAGCACCTCCATGAGTCGAACTCTCTGGTGTGGAGACATGGGATGACTGAGGGGAGGTGTCCTGGTGGGCTTGTGCAGATGAGGACCTTATGAAAACAGAATGGGTCATTTCTCCCGTCATCCGCTGCCGTTCTCATAGTGGGTGGTGTCTGAGGGAGGGGGATTGGGTGGAGTGGGCGCAGCGGTAAAGCCTCACGTCAGACAGATGGATGGTTCCACAAGAGCTCTGCCACCGACTGGGGGTACAAGAGTGGAGGGTTCACTGATAACTCTGCACCAGGGGGAGCAAGGAAGAGAAAGAGATAGAGAAAAGAGAGAGAGAGAACAAGAGAGAGAGAGAGAGAGAAGAATAAAAAGGAAATAAAATAAATAAAAATAGTTATTCTGGTTCAAAAGAACAGACAGAAAAATATGGTTTGACAACGGAAAGGCTAACAGAGATAAAAATATTCCATTAAAACTGAAGTTAATTTCTGATGATCTGGTCTTCACATTCTAATAATATGATAACGTGTTGATGATAAAGTGTTAAATGATTAGGGTTATATAATAAAAGGAGGTTTAATTAATATTTCAAAGTTCATCTAAGTGTTTATTAGCACATATAACTCTGGAAAAAGACACTGCAGTGCTAATTGGGAAGTGAGTTTCCATTCCACACCTGAGGCCAAGCCTCAAAGCAGAGGCTAAGGAAGTGTTGCTACGATAACAAATCATGCACCATGACGAAGGCTAAGAAAAATGTCCTGTCTTGGATTTACCATGAAATGAGGGAGAAATTCAGGAAGTTGGAGTGAATAACTATATGAATGATGCCTCTAGCTTGGTAATATTAATATTAATTATTAATTAATAATTGTTCCCCTAAAAAAAAAAAACTGAAATTTGAACCATGTACATATTGTTTATCTATAATTAATAACTTTGGAGAATCTTTTACTTACATTTTTGTTATACATAGAAGTAGGCCTAGAGCAATATGTTAGAATATGTTAACACTTTATTTTAGGAAGTCCTTGTTCCAGTGTATCTACATAATGAAGTGTGTAACAACCTATAACAATATATAAGGTCATGTTCTTATGTTGTCCATACATAATGTATTACCAAAAGATCATTAGTACACGTAAGAAGTGCTTGTTACAATACTTTGCCAAAGTGGCCTCTCTCTCGGAAGGAAAAAAAGAGGCTACAGTATATGGTGAGGTTTGGGACTCTTGACATCCTAACATTAAAGCGTAACTCTGGAGTATAGGGTCTATTTACGGTAGGCTAGTTAACAGGTTCAAACATTTCATTGAAAGCAAAAATGAAGGAATTTTGAGCAAGACCATATTTGAATGGGCTGAGCTGGACACCTTGGTAAAAGCTAAGGGGGCCAGCTAGCATGTCAAAAAACAAACGCTATTTTACACCACTGACAATGCTCAAAATATAATTACACTTATGTGGTAGTGTGGTGAGGGTCCCCACAGACAAACAAAAGTATTGTAAATGTTGAAAGTGTACAGAGGGGTTATGACAAGAAGCAAATTGCCTGTCTTCGTGTTCTGGTAGCGTCAAATTAGCGGGCGTGTTCAACTTCTTCGAGAACTCTATACTATAGTCAATATGATGTAGTCATCACTGCTTGATTCAGAAAATCAAACAAAATGTCTTAACAGTGTGAACAATATTTAGTATTCATTAGTCACTCAGTCTGTTAATGTAGACATAATGCAATGTTTTTCTCATGACTGCTTGGGGGGAAAAGGAGAGAGCATCTCAAATGAGTAGTTTGGCAACATAAATAGATCTGCCATGAAAAGATAAAAACAACTTTTGAGGCACTCCTTACTAAAGTTAAAAGGCCTTTATTGAACTCTGGCTACATGCCCTAAATAGAGATCTATGAGGGCACAACACATCTTGCATGCCCACTGAATCTCTCATATTTCCCGTGAAGGTGGTAATGATCTTGCACCTTTCTAAAAGCTTGCCCTTCATATAGAGGCTTGCTAAATCAGTACAGATCTCTGTACTGTTGTGATGTTTCAGAATCTAGGGGGTGGGTCACTGACAAAGTCTAACTTTTAGTACAGCAGGATGTAGACCATGATGGACACAAGGAAATTAACCTGAATCCAGGGGATGAAGTCAATTCCACAGCAAAAAATGAGGCTATGCTACTTAACCCTTAAGGAATGGGCTTTTACCATGTGGATGGTCCTGGAATTTCCACAAACAATCTGTCCAGTTCTCCCCCATCTCAGTTACTGTATGTCTACAATGACACTGTTGAATCTGATTCTTGATTGACCCAGATTGAACAAAAGAATATTTATTTTACATTTTCAGCCTTCAATGTACTTGTACGTGTGCTTTTCATAACATGGACATATCATCCTGGGGAACCCTGTTTTTAAAAGTAATCATAGCTCTCTCTAGGAATAAAGAGCTGTTTATTTGTCAATGTCAGTCTGTATATATATGTATGTGTCAGTACACACACCACAAAGTGTGCCAGACTGTATGGGCCTGTGTGAATGTACTGTCTGTCTGTGTGTGTGTGTGTGTGTGTGTGTATGCCGATCCATGCCGCTCCTGTGATGTCTCGCCACCATGCACATCGCGCCCCAGGATTCGACAGCTCCAGCGTGGCAGGGCTTGATTGATGAGCCCATTCCAAATGTTTTTTCGTCCAAATCAGTGGGAGTTTAGTTGCCTTTGCGCATTTTAATACCAAACAAAACATTAGCGTCGTATTCCTAGGGCTGGTTGGTTCTCCCTGGATTTCATTAGTCATCCCTGCGTAGCGCGCTAATGCACCGCATGGCTCCGGGACACGAGGAGAGGCAGCGGAGATGAGAGACAGAGCAGCGGCAGAGGGCAGGGGGCCATTAAGGGATGATCATCTCATTCTGAGATTCCCTACTGCTCAGAGTCCCCGAGAGAGAGAGAGAGAGGGGGGTCAGACCAAGATAGTGTTTATATATATGAAGGTATTTCAAGTATTAAGTATTATTATTTGTATTATAAACATTCATTCAATTTGCACAAAACAAAATATCATATAGGTATTTTATGGTTTTGTGTAGGTTTTTCATGACAGATATCATTGACATTTCATGACATTTTGAAAAGCTACTTCTCTCCCCATCCTGATCACAATATTCTCCTAAACTAATGAATAAGAAATGACCAAAAGCTTGCAACTTCAAAACTGCCCTGAACTGACAACTAACCCTGTCAAAACAAACACCCCTTGCCAAAGAATAGAGCGCAGCGAGATGGGCTACAGCTTGGGAGAAGGGAAGTGGAGAAAGGAAAATCATATTCTGTGCCTAATGGTGCGAGGCTCTTCCTGCACCACACACTCATCTGTGCGTAACACGACTCATCTTCCCTCCTCTCCCTGCCAGGCCAGAGATGCAATTACACCCCCTCATCTGCAGGGGGCTCTTCTCTTTTACCCCCTTTGGCCCCAGACTGAAGTTGGGGAGGGAAGACGGGAGTAGGGGGAGTGGGGGGGGGGGATGGTGTGCTCCTGATTCACGGTTAATCAATCATCGCGCCGCTGTAATGACGCCCCGCTGCTCCCCTAATGTCTTCTGGCAGGAGCCAGCGCCGCTGGCATGGAGCTCACGCAGGCACACATATGGCCGCTTCCAATGAGTGACAGGACCCCTTTTGCGCGCGGCACCCTGCTCACCGGATGCCATCAGCCACACGCTCACTCGTACACTTGCCTCCGGCAAAGAGTGGAGAGAGACAGTTGAGGAGAAACAGAGTTTGGAACGAAGGTAGAGAGAAAGAGAGATGGAGAGAGACAGGGAGGGAGAGAGAGAGAGAGGGAGGAACGGAAGCATACTGTGTGTGTGTGTGATACAAACTTTAGTCCTGCTTGGCTGATCTCCTCTTGTCAAAGTGAACTGTCAAGAACACTGCACCAAATAGGGCAAGACTGACCTGTGTCTGCCCACCCAAAAATGATTTAATGAAATAATCTCCCTCTCCTGAACATGTGGGAACCTGTCAAGACTCAATACTCCTGAGGAAACAGGAGGGGAAACTGACTCAAGCATTTCAGAGGGAGGTCAGGAGAGAAAATGTTTTACATGTCCTGTTTTTATAGACATCCTTCTCTCCATAAATCTGTCCTTTTCAGATTTGGTTAAAAAAGAAAAACCCTCGGATTAATTTGAACTTAACCTAGACATAAACTAACATGCAACCTTACAACCTTTACTTTCACTCAATTCAAATATGAAAGCACATGCATCATTGTGGTCTCTAGGTAACACTAGACTTAGCTACACTCTGGATTGCAATGGGATAAAGGCTAGATCCAGGCTAAATTTGGATTTGACTGGAGAATCTCCTTTCAAAATACAGGTCAGCTGAGGACTAGGTCAAACATGGTCTTTAACACTGCTTTGCCCAGCATAAAATATTACAAGGATTATAATTTTATTTCTGATTTGAGGCAAACTTCAGGTGATGTTTAAAAAAATGACTAAAGCCTAGAGGTGATACAAGTCTTCTGTAGCAATTCTTTTTCTAAATAAATAGCCTTAACTATCTTTATATCCTGACAGCAATCCCTGAAACAAAAAACAAATGTATAGATAGATAGAATGTGACGCTGGGACTCACATGAGCTCCAAATTTCCTGTTACCTAACCTAAATTAGGTTATTTAGGAAGGAAAATTCCTAAAGGGTATCTTTGTCTACCATTTATTCTGTGTGCATAGTATATGGATGGCTGTCCAAGTGGCCAAGTCTAGAGAACAAAACAAAGAACTGCCGACATCACAGGCCATTGGCCGAGGGTCACACAGAGACAGTGATCTCAAAATGACCCTCGGAATGATGTGTATGAGCTTGGTGGTGTGAAATCAACATCTGAGAACTGTGCCTCTGCCCATAGTGGTCCTCTCCCGTTGGTTACACCTGACACTATTTTCAAGGAGAAGAGCTTCCTGGGTCTCATGTATTGGCATGCGGAGGCGATCACATGAAGCCCATCTGTCCAGAGAAAAACCTTTTCATGGATGTTTATGGCTGCTGCTGCTATAACTGCATTCCACACCCCCTCTCTCTGTCTGTCTATAGGCCTACTTCTGGCACTTATGGAGTAATCCATCATCCACTTTGAATGTTCTGTCGGCATCCCGCAATATGTCACAAGATTTCTTTATCTTTCAGGGAGATGGATGCCTAGAGCCCTTGCATGTGGTATAAAACTGAATTAGATTTGGTGAATTAAATTAGAATTAAGCCATATGGAGAGGTGAATGGTGTGTCATAAAATGTGAAATTAGTGCATTCAAACTTTCAGAGTCACCACCGCAATTTCAGCTTCAAACGTTAATTCTGATTGATGGGAGCCTACCCAATCCCATGATAGGCCTACAGGTCTTCAGGAGAGAAGATATTTCAGACCACATCAGTCTGATGTGCTACACCTGCAGCAGACTACAGAATTCCTTTTCAATTTCTCAGATCATCAGTGGACAAGGACAAGTGTTAGTCAAATTAATAGCTTTTCTTCCCAAAATGTAACAATTAAAGCAGCACCTTATAAGTCTAAATGGACCACGGCTACCCTTTACTGACAGGGTTCTGTGCAATTTTCAATTCATCAGTCATAGAACCTAAGTTTATTGTAATATTCAGTCATGCATACATTTTCAGTATAGGCCTAGTAGGCCTACATTTGTAGCGCATATTCTCTTTAGGCCTATTGCCTATTAATATTTCAACCACACTCAAACTTCAAACTGTACAACTAATAAAATACCATTTCGATTTCAAGAGGACCTATGGCCATTTTTTTTCGCCCTGAATTTACAATTACGACTAGACCTAATTATTGTAGATCTATGTCAAACCTGCTGCAACACAGAATTTGCTTGAGCATCGTTGTCTCCAAACTGTGTCTGTAACCTAGCATTAAAGCCCAGCTATCTATCCATATTCAACCTGCTCAACATCACTGCTAAATGAAACAAGACATTCAAATGGGCTTACCGTCTGTGAGTAATACACAACACACCCAGCTGATTCCATTAATGTTCCTGTACCTTTCTGCTCGGTGGTTTAAAAGCATTTCACTGCCGCACTTCCTCAATGTTCCATGAAATTGGGCCAGATTGCTGTGTCTCTTTAATTAATGCATTGCTCGTTACACTAGAATAGCTTTTCAAGTCATTATTTGAGTTTTTCTAAGAGCAAGTTTCTAGTTTTAATTAACCTCCCTATACATTATGTTCGTCAATACCCATGACAGGTGTAGTCGCAAATGTACCTTAATCAGCTCAGCACTGATGCATTCACGTTTACAGAAAATTTAACTGATAGCCTACAGAAGAAAATAAAATCAGACATCAAACAGAATATTTTTTTCTTTAAGGCCTACTTTTGTAGTTTTGCAAGACCGGTATTTTTTATGACAATTTGACTGCTGCATTTATCTGCATTAGGCCTAAGTATTTTCTGCTAGTAGTCGACTTTATGCATGTAGACTACGTCATGTATGAGCAAAAGCGCCACTTGACAAATTTAAAACAGCAATTCATAACTCTGTTTCCCCTGAACCCAGCAATCACCCTGTTTAAGCAAACGTCTAGTGTAAAAATCTCCATCTAGTGGTTTAGTTTGAGCCGCTGGTACCCAAGGAAAACTAGAATGACTTCAGTATTGTGATATTTCCCAGGCCTGCTCTGAAATGTAAAACCTAGGTTACAACCAAAATGTTCAGAGCAAATAGTTTCACCACCACAATAAATCCCTTAACAATTGATGCTAGCCACAAGGGGGCAGCAGGTGGTAAGCACAAACTTGGCTTGCACAAGCAAAGGTTGATGAAACAGCTCTGGCTTGAGTAAGCTAGTCAGTAGGCCTACCTGTCCTGAACAGTGCTGGACCTGATAATAACTTTTAAATTAATAACCTGAGATCAGTATTAAGTCAAAGACAAAAAGACTCCAAACATATTCATGGGTAATGAGGGGAAAGAGACATGTGCAATGATCTATCAAAGTTAAGTGTTTATTAGGAAAGTGTTGGTCCAAATTCTTTAATTTGATAGCAGAGAGACAGTTAAAAGGGAACAAAACAGAACAGAAAAAAGACAATAGAACATTGAGCGCTAGAGGTGATGCACATGTAGACAAGCTTATGCCAGCTCCTCTTCTCCTTCCTCCTCAAACTCGCCCTCTTCCTCTGCAGTGGCATCCTGGTACTGCTGGTACTCAGACACCAGGTCATTCATGTTGCTCTCGGCCTCAGTGAACTCCATCTCATCCATACCTTCGCCAGTGTACCAGTGCAAGAAGGCCTTACGACGGAACATGGCGGTGAACTGTTCGGAGATGCGCTTGAACAGCTCCTGGATGGCGGTGCTGTTGCCGATGAAAGTGGCTGCCATCTTGAGGCCTCTGGGTGGAATGTCACAGACGGCAGTCTTGACGTTGTTGGGGATCCATTCGACAAAGTAGCTGCTGTTCTTGTTCTGCACGTTGAGCATCTGCTCGTCCACCTCCTTCATGGACATGCGGCCGCGGAAGACGGCAGCCACCGTGAGGTAGCGGCCGTGGCGTGGGTCGCAGGCAGCCATCATGTTCTTGGCGTCAAACATCTGCTGCGTCAGCTCTGGCACAGTGAGGGCACGGTACTGCTGGCTTCCCCTACTGGTGAGTGGGGCAAAGCCGGGCATGAAGAAATGCAGCCGGGGGAAAGGCACCATGTTGACCGCCAGCTTCCGGAGGTCAGCATTAAGCTGGCCCGGGAAACGGAGGCAAGTGGTAACGCCACTCATGGTGGCAGAGACCAGGTGGTTGAGGTCTCCATAGGTAGGAGTGGTGAGCTTCAGGGTGCGGAAGCAAATGTCATAGAGCGCCTCATTGTCAATACAATAGGTCTCATCGGTGTTCTCCACTAGCTGATGCACTGATAACGTGGCATTGTAGGGCTCCACAACTGTGTCGGACACTTTGGGAGAGGGCACCACGCTGAAGGTGTTCATGATGCGGTCAGGATACTCCTCCCGGATCTTGCTGATGAGCAGCGTGCCCATGCCAGAGCCTGTGCCGCCACCTAGCGAGTGAGTGAGCTGGAAGCCCTGCAGGCAATCACAGCTCTCGGCCTCTTTCCTCACAACATCCAGCACAGAGTCAACAAGCTCTGCTCCCTCGGTGTAGTGGCCTTTCGCCCAGTTGTTTCCAGCTCCACTTTGACCTGACAGGAAATTCGGCTGTTAAGACCACTTTCTGAACGAATCCTTTAATACGGTCACTTAAAATGTAGCCCAAAAAGTCAAAGAACTCACCAAAGACAAAGTTGTCTGGTCTGAAAATCTGCCCGAAAGGTCCAGATCTGACAGAATCCATTGTTCCAGGTTCAAGGTCAACAAGGACAGCTCGGGGGACATATTTGCCACCTGTTACAAAAGTAGACATAAATGAAAAACAAAACCGCATAACAAATATGTATGTTATCAAATTCATCTGATTGGATTCAAATGACTTACCTGTGGCTTCATTATAGTAGACATTGATCCTTTCAAGCTGCAGATCACTGTCACCATGATAGGTGCCAGTGGGGTCAATACCGTGCTCATCACTGATGACCTCCCAAAACTATGCAGTTTAAAATCAAAGAAATACTATATGTTAGCTGGACAGCAAGCAACAGCTGGCACACCAGCAAGGCTAAGCAGGAGGCTGGAGGGAGGCGCCGAGGAGGGCTAGGCGGCAAGTCATGTTTTGGCAACTTAAGACACCTAGTATGCGAGTATGTCAAAGTAATGTACGTTAACAGCGAATCTGTAACTAAATGAATGACCTGGTAAGACCCTAGCAACCGTTTGCAAACATGTTAATGGTTTACGTAACTAATAACCTCGTTCATCATCAGTTGTCAACCAAGCAACTAAGTTAGTAAAATTCATCACAATTCAACGCCATTGCCAAGTTAACGTTTAGTTAATGTTTGCAGTTGTTAGGTGAAGTAGGAAAAGTCGGGAGTGACAGTTTACATAGAACTAATCACAAAATTTCTAAAAGGCTAGAAGCTAATGTTAACTTAATGATGCTTAGGCTTGAATACAAATCAACGTTACCGAACTATTAATACAATCAATGTAAGTTAAGTTGATTTCCTACAAGTTAAGAGGTTAACATTGATCAGCCAACGTTAAACGTTACCAGCTTACTCAGCTGGCAACTATAAGTCAGCGAGATAACGTTAGCTTCTAGCTCTGTAAATTAACAGGAATAACGTTATCTGTTCAGTTAGGAACAGACGCGTTAACTTTCCTTCGGTTGGCTCGTAGCTCGTACCACCACAACCTGTTGAGCCGGCCAAATCAAATATTCAATATACAAACCTTGGCTCCAATTTGGTTCCCACACTGCCCAGCTTGCAGATGAACGATTTCCCTCATTTTTACACAAACTACCTTTAAAATGACTTTAGAAAAAAAGTTTTGTTACTGTCCTGTATGACAGCCTAACCACTGCACCAGTAACCAGAGCGTTAACTAATTCAAACAATGAATGACCAGCACTTATAAACTTTACCGACCAACACATTTACTCATAAATGGTTGAAAAATGCGTCAATCATGGAAAAGAGCAATCTTATTGGTTGACATACATTGGCTGCTCTGACGCAACGGATTTTGATTGGTGTTTAACGGTTACAGTGGGTTGTCAATGGCGACGAGGCAGCAACATTTTAAGTCGCTCATTACACCTGGCAACCTTTGTTTCTGGTGACCAGATATGCTGACGTGAAAGGGTATAATAACGTTAATGCCAGGCTTCTGCACATGCAAAATGTATTAGACTGCACCCATTACCCCCTTGACCAAACAGTCTTTAGGCCAAAGGCGTGCAGAGACTTGTTATGTTGCATGTTCAGTGAGATGAGATTATATAGCCTGCAGTAGGCTAAATTTGCAATGCCAGCTCCAAGCATTGTATTGAAGTGGGAGTTCTTAATGCATTTAATATCAGATATCCTGTTTCTGTTTCTTTGCTGTATGTAGGCCTATATGTTGTCGACAGTGAAATGTTCATTATTTGAGGCGCCAGAAACCAGGTAGCCAAAGAAGTAGGTAGGCCTAGGCTACACCTGATCTAAGATAATTTGCATCAATTTATTTCAGGCAAAGAAGATTAGCTTTGTTAGAAGTGTGTGAGTGTTGGTTTTAACATGCCATCCCCCTCAGGGATAGAAATAGTCTATCAATATTTCACTCTAGATAACACGAGAATGAGTAGGTCTAGGTCTAGGTTCTAGAGCAACTCATGACAAGATCATGGTCATTGCTTGCATAACCTACACCCGTTCAAATATTTCTGTTCCCTTAAACTTTACGTGTACCTGCCTGGGTGCTTGCTGGTGCTGATGCATCAGGTTTCCTCAAGGCAGGCAGGAGTGCAACATGAGGCAGGGAATGCATTATGCATGCCTGATGAGGAGAACGGGCCTGCAGAGAGGAGAGGAGCGGATACAGAAGCAGGAGAGCAGAGGCAGGTGTGAGCTGAGCTGGCAGAAGGCAGAATAGGATTAGAAGAATAAGGAGTTATAGCTCTGTCAGCAGAGGAATTTTAATGTGATTAGACCAACATTATGGTCCCAAACTAAAAACTTACGACTTTGTTTGAGAAAACATAACTATAACTCCTTGTTATCTCAAGGTACTGTTAAACATGTTGGACAGAATGTCTTTGAGTGAGTTTGAATGTAATTTTTGAATGAGTTTGAATGTAATTAAAAAAGAAAAATCAATCACAAGAGGTATAAGTGACATTTCTTTTGGTGCAAAAACTCTTTTACAGCAGCTGTTTTAGATGTGAAAACTAGGCCACTTGCTGCAGCTGAATGCTCTGGCTTTAGAATATGACTCATTGGCGCATTAAGGCAAGAGAGTTTCAGGCCAGGACTTCAGTGGCAGACATGCCATGCAACAGCTGTCTTGTGCTGTGGGTGATATCAATAATACAGAGCTAGATTACCTTACACTCCATGGCTGTAGCTAATGTAATGGGGCTCAGGCTCTGCTCTGTCAGTGTCACCCCTCGACATGGGTTCATTTATGTGTTTATATAATGAGAAGTTTTTTTTCTGTTGTCTGTTATTGTAGTTGAGAAGAATAGTAGTAGTAGTAAATCTTGGCGTGTGCAGGATAGGCGGTATCACTTTAAAATAAATAAATGCAAAACAGTGTTTTACAACAGGAAATGCTAGCTTAAACCACCTGCAGATTTGAAAGACCATTCACACACGAGGAAAATAGTGTTTTCTATTCCATTACTTTTTACAGCTCAAATTATTTCATTTAGTAGGTTTATTAAAATAAGCCTCCAAACAGCCCATAAAATGGCATTAAGCAGGTTGTATGTCTGAGTATTGTAATGCCGTACGCAGTTTTTATTGAGATATTCTGCCTTAATCTTAACAGATGTAAAAGTAGGGTGGTCAACATTGCTTGGAACAAGCCTTTAAGTTGTATTGACCAGTCCACAGTTTACTGCTGTAGAAGAGGCAGTTTAGCTGGGCTTGGTGCTTGTTGCTTGGCCCATTGTTTGTTGTGCCGGACCCTGTTTTCTATGCCCTCTGCTCTGTTGTTAGATATCCCCCAGGAGAAAATGCTCCCGGACGGAACAGAACCTCCCCCACGACTGACAAACAAAAACAGCACTATGGAAACGGCACAGCTATTAACCCATGGAAACCTGAACCACACACCAATAGAACAGAGATAAATGGAGATTAAACACACACCCCTGCTCCATATACCTGTCTCATGAATGGAGTGACCTTCTGTGAAAGCCAACATCCTACATCTGATGCTCCTTATCTTCCCAAATGCTTTTACAGGGTTGAATGTTGAGTCTCGAGTTTAAGCTTGACATGTTCCTATGGTCTTAATCTGTCTTGTATAAAGCTTGCTTATTATTCTTGAAGTAGAATTTGATTTGTATGCATACTGTAGTGAAAAGAAAATTCACAAGCTGGGTCTATACAGTGTGTTCCCAACCCACAGCTGTTATGAAATATTTGGATGTGAAACAAAGTGAGCCTATCTCTTTCTTTCTCTCTCTCTTGCTGTCTTCATCCAGAATGTAAGCCCTGGGATTTTTCCCTCTTGTGTTCAGCACTGCTGAAAACAGATAACCAGTCATGCGAGCTAACTGCCTGGCTGAGGCAGGAGGGGCCAGTTTTTTTTCAAATACAGAGCTGACATCCAACCAGACCTCAGAATACCTGGAGATCAGAGACCCACAAGGCAAGTTTGACTTCAGAACACAAAAAGGCGGCAAGTGTTGGTACCCAAGGGCTCAAATAATTTATTTTTTCCCATGCGCAACATTCTCCGCACTCTCCGGCCAGTCACTTGGTTGTTTTTTTGTTTTGTTTTTTGGAGGGAAAATGTGTACCCCATATTTTCACTCATAGCTAATGAAATTTCAATGGCATCAGTAGGTAAACTATGTTTGTTTTGCAGCTCAGTCATCCTCACTATCCTATTTCATTGGTTTGACAGAGATGTTCCATCACTGCCAGATACATATGTCATACCATAGAAGATGAAGTCAAGTGAAGATCATCCTTCTTATCTGACTTCAATCCTATATCTCTACCACAACACAACCACTTCTGTTTCTGAGACTTGAATTAGCCAGCAGTGTTCTGTTGGTATTTGTAGCTAATGTTCACAGTATAATACTTTTTCTGTTTTTCGTTATGTTTTAATAATTCCAATGTCTCTCACAAGCATAATTTAAATTGTAATAACTGTCCATTTCTTCTACATATGGAATAAGAAATACTCAGTCTAAACATTCTCTTTTTCTCGTTTTTTTTTTTATTATTACAGCTCTGGGAAAAAATAAGAGACCACTGCACATTTTTCTGACATCATCCTACGGTTGCTGAGTAACATTCAAATGAGTTAATGTAAAGCAAATATTCTAGAGCAGAGCAACACGCCCCAAGAGGCGAAATCTAAGTGATTTTATAGCAGCTAAGGGCCACTGGGCCAAGAAATAATACTATTATACTGAGCACAGCAATTCAGACACAGACACATTCGTGGCACAGTAGCCTATTATAAAATGTAATGGGGTCAACGTGAATGTTTGCATGCAGCCAATCATAATCAAAGACCAGAGTGATTAAAGATGATACCAAAACTAGATGAAAGTATTCCTCAAAAAGTGGCAAATTGTTGCAATGTTGCTTTACTGTAAACTGAGAAAGTGTCTTGTGTGTACTTTAGTGACATATAAATAAATAGCTTAGTGCTGTGAACAACAGCAGTCTACCTTAGTTGAATATTCCATTACATTTAATCATAGGCTACTGCAATTTAATACCATTGTTAGCTGTGTTTATATTACAATCATGCCATATCAGTGCAAAATGTATCTCAAATGAAATAATACTAATAAAAAAATAGAATTCCCAAAAGTATTAGCAGGGAGAACCAAAAGTGTATTTTATTCAAAATGTGTGAACTCTGAACTCTGTGTCTTTGCATACACAGCTCAAGTTGTGAACAAGCAATATCCTACAAATATTTTGAAGTTCTCAAACTATGAGAGTTTTATGAAGTGCTGACAAAAACATCTGAACATCAAGACCACTTTCACTCACCTGATGAGAACTTTGTGAATTTGTATGAACATTTGAACGAGTGAATAAAAAATAGAATCAGTATCCCAGAAAGTCCCAGAAATATGACTTGAATAGAAGTTAGTTAGTTATTAACAATTAATTGATAAACTTTTACAATACTTTGAGCACTGATGCAGTCAGCATAGGCCTCTTACATTGTTTGCAGGTAGGCCTACATTTCATTCCGTTTTGATGGCAAACGCGAAACAGCACCAAAACAACCACCAGTGGACAAAAAGAGAATTACATGTGTACTGTTAAGACTTGCCATAGAGAATGAATAGGGGAAATTATGGATGCTATATACCACGGACATGTTTTGGGGCCACCCAAAATGAGTTGGCGGGCCGTAGTTTGGGGACCACTGATTTAAAGGAACCATATGTAAGATTGTGGCCAAAACTGGTACTGCAATCACTTTCAAATTACTGTAGAGTGGTGTATCCCTCCCCGACTCGAGGTTGCCAACACGGATGCCGAAACACTACTGACTTTGCGATTACTAGATAGGTGGAGGGTGGCACAACATGACATGACAAAACACAACATCAACATCAGTTGAGGGCTGCAACTTCACTTTTTAAATGACAATATCCTGGCCGGACTACTGTTGTCAGTGATATAAGAATTTGAAATGAACATGATTTCTTAATGTCTAGTGACTTATCAGGGCCATTTTATGATTAATTGAAATACATTTCTTACATACGGTTCCTTTAAGTATAGATACTCTTTTGATTCTGTGAGGGAAATTTATTGACATGGAATGCCAAGTAAAAGAAACAAGCATCAAAACGATTTCCAAGGAATTATAACACACAGATCAAATTGGTTTAAATAGAATTAATACAGGATATTTTGTGTCAAACCAATCCAGCTCCTATCTTCATTTCACTTCAACTTCTCTTAACTCTTGGCGCTCACATTGTCCCGGAAATAGCCTGTGTTGCTGACATTCCCTGGAGGCTCAAAAAAGGCCACGCTGAAGAACAGACCAGACCCATTAGTTGCTATGGCAACCCCAACTTTCTCACTGGATTTCCAGACCATCTGTGTGAAGTTACCTAAGAGCAGAAATGTGTAAGGGAGAAAGTCATTTGATACATGATGTTTTAATTGGTCACGTTTTTACAAGTTCCACATGTACATCACAGTGCAAAAGAGCATATGTTTTGGACTATATGTATTATCCACATCCATTTACATGAAACATGTGGATGAGGGTAAAGAAGCCTACCTGTCCCTCTTTGGAATCCTGGGGAGGAGAAGTTGTATTTCGAACTCTCTTCGTACCAAGACTTAACAACATCCGAGCCTACATAAGCATACATATGCATTATATCAGTAAATGTCAGAGCAGTCATTCAATACTGCATTGGCACTCCTCATTCTTGGGTGAAAAGAAACTAATCAAAAGTCCGCCCCTCCAGATGGCAGATTCACAGACGCTTCTATTTATTACTATTGTTACAACTGACAACCGTCCAAATGGGAATACACATTGAATTATGTTTTCATCATTAATATAACATTAATAGATGCACATCCTTATTCTACCTTGATTGACTATGGGCTTGTCTCTATAAGACCTAGTCTGTGTCTATATTCCAAAATGTATACTGCAAAAACATCAACTTATCATCATGAAACATGAATTTCAGCATGTGATTCTGTGATTCAGTTTGACCCACCTTTCGGGGTAGAGACAGAGGATCCAGATTGGTACCACAAGCTCTCTCCATGGCCTTTGCCATGGTTACGAAGCATCTTTGATTTCAGCAGGAAGTCGGCCCACTCCTGAGCTTCCTTAGACAGGGAGGGGCAGAGAGACAAAGGCTTCGCCCTGTGCTGTCTACGGTAGCTGTTCATCGTGTCCACAGCTGAGAGACTGAACTCTGAATTCTTCACAACTGCACCTGGAGGAAGTGAGAGAGAGAAAGAAAGAGAGAGAGAGACAGAGAGAACAGTTACTAATACCTGAAAACAGAGGTTATGATTGGCCAAGACCAATGCTTGCTTGACCAACAACTGTGAAAGTGAAAGCTCCACAAGTCAGCTGCCTGTCAACTCAGACCTCACACTTCAAACATTTAAATAACACAAATAAATGTTTTTGTACTGGGTTCCCATTTAGCACTTAAGGGGTACCCAATTCATCTAAAGCCCTATCCATCAACAACAATGTCACATAGTTCAAGAGCTTCAAGATTGTAAGTCAGTCCGGCATCAAAATGAGTTTGAATCATCTTAAGTTAAAAGAACTAGATAGCGTTCCTTTAAGATTTCTACTGAGGCAACAGCATGTACATTAAATAAATTATTGTATGTTTTTGCAACATGTATCAGTGTTTGGTTTAACAATGTGCAAGAAGTAGACACTTGAACCAAATAAAAATGCCAGTGTCCAAATTGTCACCTGTGAGGCTGCTTGAGTTGTGGTCACTCCCTGATTTCCTCGAGGGTAAACTGCCCCGATCATTCCCTCCAGATGCAGCTGCAACACACAATCACTGGCATTCTATTTCATCTCAAAATTCTGTTGCTCTTATGACCCAAAGGCATGTCATAGAGACTATAGATACTACCCAGGCATGGTCAAGCTGACCAGACACAAAGACACGTGTGTTGCAGATGAGAAGCTGTCCTCTGTAATGAGTAAGCAATGCATCCTGCAAATGGTATAGCTGTCTGAACCAGACTTGCAGCTGCACAAATCTGTTCACCCTTCTGTTCAATCAAGGCACGTTTCTTGACTTTGACACATACCACCAGCGTCAGCATGCTTTCCCACAGAGGAGCCTGCTGGCAAGACGTTTTTCTCAAAGTACCCTGGATTACTGATGTTCCCTGCTGGAAGGTACTGGCAAACCACGAAAGTAGTCTTTCCATCAGTGGCAAGGCCCACTCCCAGCTTTTCAGATCCCTTCCAAACCACTTGGGTGAAGTGTCCTAAAAGTGACACCAGAGGGCAGGCGTGAGTCAGGGACATGTTGAGAATCAGTGGCCTGCTGTATAAGTCCAATCTGCTGGATGTGCTCACCTGTGTTGGACTGAAATCCAGGTCTGCTGAAACTATAATCTTTTATTTCATTGTACCAGCTATCCACTGCCTCATTCCCTGTGGAAGATCAGTTGACTTTTAGGTTAATATTTCTTTAATAAATTAACAACACCCGTTTCAACAGTAACCCACTCAAAGCCAGTTACTTTGTTTCAATGAATTGTTCTATTTGTCAGTATCATATCATATCCATCCAAAATCCCCTACTTGCTGTAGCTTTACTTTTGTAGGCATTGTATACCATTTGGAATACATTCACAGGGCATTTAAACCCACACCCTCGTTTCATTGAGTCTGTAGGACATTATAACTTTTCAGTAACCCCCCACCTCAAAGAGCTCACATCTATCCACCAGCACTCTGACCACCGGACAGGTTTTGCTAGTTTGTGGGTCTTTCACCTAATAGGAATAAGGGAATAGGGGATGATTGCATCTTTATCTTTCACCTCAACTGAAATGTTCCCTCTGCAATTGACAGATGAGGCATAATTAAGCACTCTTTAAACGTCCTCATTTGTTGACATGTCTCACTGATCCAAGTGGCCAATTAAACCTATCCTTTTTTTCCGTTTCTGTTGCCTCAAAAATACATTTCATTCAGTGTATTATTTATTTATTGTGTATTATTTATGAACTGAGGACATGTAAAGGTCTGTTTTTCAAATGTGAAACCTAGAGTAATTCTATGTGTGCTTTTGTCATACTGAATTGCCAGCCACACGTGTAGATTACCTTTGAGTTGTTTTGGTGTAGAGCTCCAAGCGTAGTACAGGTTCTCCCCGTAGTCTGCCTGACTGTGCTGCATCTTATTGCTGGCCAGTAGATACTCGGCCCACTTCTTAGCTGACCTGGACAGGTCCTTGTTCAAGGTCATAGGAGCGGCTCCATGTCGCTGACGGTATGTATTATGGGCCTCAAGGGTCTCCTTCTCAAAACCGCTGCCTGTTAGACACCGTGTGTGTGTGAGAATAATTTGTTTGAGTGAATAGATAATTAGATAATTACATTACATTAATATATGACAAAAGATTAAGATCAACCTGTTTTTTTTTAACAACCAGGGCATTAACACAGTCAACATTTCTTTTTACAAGTATGTAATTCATAATTCATAAAACAACACTGACATGAAAATAAATGTCATTACAATTACTGTAAGACAAGATGACATACTGGACAACATACTGGATTCACATGGTGCCGGGGGGGGGGTACCCTCCATCACAGGTGCCAGGTGCTGAAGGCCACTTACAGAGAGGCTACACATGTAACTGAAGCGTTCCATTCGCGTAGCGTCCCCTGCAACAATCAGCTTCCACTATAATCAATGGAACTGGCTACACCGGATGCGAAATTAGACCTTGTCTTCTTAAACTATTTTTACGCAACTAGTAGGGAGCGCTTCAGTTGTGGACACGGTGTAGCCTCCCTGTTAGGCTCAGTTCACACGAGAATGCAACGTTTTGAAAACAATATTTTTTCTTTGCATTTTCAAAAAGTTTCCCATCCACACCACATCGTTTTCAATAAAGTCTTATCCACAAGAAAATGCAGATTGCAAATTGTGTTGCCTTAAGACTTATATTTGAAGGCAACAGCATATCAATTAAATGAATGGATGTCATTTTGGCCAGTGTCCAAATGTTCACCTGTGAGGCTGCTTGAGTTGTGGTCACTCCCTGATTTCCTCGGGGTAAACTGCCCCGATCATTCCTCCAGATGCATGCAACACACAATCACCAATGAGACATGTTAACAACCAACCTGCAGCCATCTCACTGGCATTCTATTTCATCTCAAAATTCTGTTGCTCTTATGACACAAAGGCATGTCATAGAGACTATAGATACTACCCAGGCATGGCCAAGCTGACCAGACACAAAGACACGTGTGCTGTAGATGAGAAGCTGTCCTCTGTAATGAGTAAGCAATGCATCCTGCAAATGGTATAGCTGTCTGAACCAGACTTGCAGCTGCACAAATCTGTTCACCCTTCTGTTCAATCAAGGCACGTTTCTTGACTTTGACACATACCACCAGTGTCAGCATGCTTTCCCACAGAGGAGCCTGCTGGCAAGACGTTTTTCTCAAAGTACCCTGGATTACTGATGTTCCCTGCTGGAAGGTACTGGCAAACCACGAAAGTAGTCTTTCCATCAGTGGCAAGGCCCACTCCCAGCTTTTCAGATCCCTTCCAAACCACTTGGGTGAAGTGTCCTAAAAGTGACACCAGAGGGCAGGCGTGAGTCAGGGACATGTTGAGAATCAGTGGCCTGCTGTATAAGTCCAATCTGCTGGATGTGCTCACCTGTGTTGGACTGAAATCCAGGTCTGCTGAAACTATAATCTTTTATTTCATTGTACCAGCTATCCACTGCCTCATTCCTGTGGAAGATCAGTTGACTTTTAGGTTAATATTTCTTTAATAAATTAACACACCCGTTTCAACAGTAACCCACTCAAAGCCAGTTTTGAATTGTTCTATTTTGTATCATATCATATCCATTCCCCTACTTGCTGTAGCTTTACTTTTGTAGGCATTGTGTTCCATTTGAATACATTCAGCATTTATCATAGTTTCATATCTTATTAGGAACTTTTCACTTTTAACCCCCCACACCTCAAAGAGAGCTCACATCTATCCACCAGCACTCTGACCACCGGACAGGTTTTGCTAGTTTGTGGGTCTTTCACCTAATAGGAATAAGGGAATAGGGAATGATTCCATCTTTATCTTTCACCTCAACTGAAATGTTCCCTCTGCAATTGACAGATGAGGCATAATTAAGCACTCTTTAAACGTCCTCATTTGTTGACATGTCTCACTGATCCAAGTGGCCAATTAAACCTATCCTTTTTTTCTGTTTCTGTTGCCTCAAAAATACATTTCATTCAGTGTCTTATTTATTTATTGTGTATTATTTATGAACTGAGGACATGTAAAGGTCTGTTTTTCAAATGTGAAACCTAGAGTAATTCTATGTGTGCTTTTGTCATACTGAATTGCCAGCCACACGTGTAGATTACCTTTGAGTTGTTTTGGTGTAGAGCTCCAAGCGTAGTACAGGTTCTCCCCGTAGTCTGCCTGACTGTGCTGCATCTTATTGCTGGCCAGTAGATACTCGGCCCACTTCTTAGCTGACCTGGACAGGTCCTTGTTCAAGGTCAGAGGAGCGGCTCCATGTCGCTGACGGTATGTATTATGGGCCTCAAGGGTCTCCTTCTCAAAACCGCTGCCTGTTAGACACCGTGTGTGTGTGAGAATAATTTGTTTGAGTGAATAGATAATTAGATAATTACATTACATTAATATATGACAAAAGATTAAGATCAACCTGTTTTTTTTTAACAACCAGGGCATTAACACAGTCAACATTTCTTTTTACAAGTATGTAATTCATAATTCATAAAACAACACTGACATGAAAATAAATGTCATTACAATTACTGTAAGACAAGATGACATACTGGACAACATACTGGATTCACATGGTGCCGGGGTACCCTCCATCACAGGTGCCAGGTGCTGAAGGCCACTTACAGAGAGGCTACACATGTAACTGAAGCGTTCCATTCGCGTAGCGTCCCCTGCAACAATCAGCTTCCACTATAATCAATGGAACTGGCTACACCGGATGTGAAATTAGACCTTGTCTTCTTAAACTATTTTTACGCAACTAGTAGGGAGCGCTTCAGTTGTGGACACGGTGTAGCCTCCCTGTTAGGCTCAGTTCACACGAGAATGCAACGTTTTGAAAAACAATTTTTTCTTTGCATTTTCAAAAGTTTCCCATCCACACCACATCGTTTTCAATAAAGTCTTATCCACAAGAAAATGCAGATTGCAAATTGTGTTGCCTTAAGACTTATATTTGAAGGCAACAGCATATCAATTAAATGAATGGATGTCATTTTGGCCAGTGTCCAAATGTTCACCTGTGAGGCTGCTTGAGTTGTGGTCACTCCCTGATTTCCTCGGGGGTAAACTGCCCCGATCATTCCCTCCAGATGCAGCTGCAACACACAATCACCAATGAGACATGTTAACAACCAACCTGCAGCCATCTCACTGGCATTCTATTTCATCTCAAAATTCTGTTGCTCTTATGACCCAAAGGCATGTCATAGAGACTATAGATACTACCCAGGCATGGCCAAGCTGACCAGACACAAAGACACGTGTGCTGTAGATGAGAAGCTGTCCTCTGTAATGAGTAAGCAATGCATCCTGCAAATGGTATAGCTGTCTGAACCAGACTTGCAGCTGCACAAATCTGTTCACCCTTCTGTTCAATCAAGGCACGTTTCTTGACTTTGACACATACCACCAGCGTCAGCATGCTTTCCCACAGAGGAGCCTGCTGGCAAGACGTTTTTCTCAAAGTACCCTGGATTACTGATGTTCCCTGCTGGAAGGTACTGGCCAACCACGAAAGTCGTCTTTCCATCAGTGGCAAGGCCCACTCCCAGCTTTTCAGATCCCTTCCAAACCACTTGGGTGAAGTGTCCTAAAAGTGACACCAGAGGGCAGGCGTGAGTCAGGGAATCAAACATGTTGAGAATCAGTGGCCTGCTGTATAAGTCCAATCTGCTGGCAGTGCTCACCTGTGTTGGACTGAAATCCAGGTCTGCTGAAACTGTAATCTTTTATTTCATTGTACCAGTTATCCACTGCCTCTTTCCCTGCAGAAGATCAGTTGACTTTTAGATTAATATTTCTTACACCTGCATGTCAAAAGTCAACCACCTGTGAACCAGTCAACCACCTGCTCATCCATCCATACTTTTTTGGTATTTTTCAGCGTTCTATGAATGAATTCTTGTGACCAATTAAACCTTTCCTTCTGTTGCTGTTTTTATTGCCTCAGAAAATAAATATAATGCATCCAATGTCTTATCATGAAATGAATATAAAATGTGAAACCTAGAGTAATTCTATGTGTGCTTTTGTCATACTGAATTGCCAGCCACACGTGTAGATTACCTTTGAGTTGTTTTGGTGCAGAGCTCCAAGCGTAGTACAGGTTCTCCCCGTAGTCTGCCTGACTGTGCTGCATCTTCTTGCTGGCCAGTAGATACTCAGCCCACTTCTGAGCTGACCTGGACAGGTCCTTGTTCAAGGTCAGAGGAGCGGCTCCATGTCGCTGACGGTATGTATTATGGGCCTCCAGGAACTCCCTCTCAAATGCGCTGCCTGTTACATACAAAGGAAGATGAGGTGATGAGCTGCTGTGTGTGCATACTGTACATGTGTATGTGTGTGTGTGTGTGTGTGTGTGTGTGTGTGTGCGTGCATGCGCATGTGTGTGTGTGTGCGTTTTTTTTTTTTTTGTTGTTTTTTGGGGGTTTTTCACTTTGTTTGTGAAGACTTTCATAGATAATTGTATTCCAATATGCATGGCAAAATATTAAAATCAACAGGGCTGGCTCTAGGCACCAAAGCATTGTGTCTTGCCCACCCAAACAAAGTCAAGAAGTCAAAGTTTTATTTTTTCAGTTGTGCATCTCCGCAGTGTGCAGTCTCAAACTCAGTTTGGATGTAGATGAGTTGGTGCTGAGTCAAGGTTGCCATGGTCATGGTCACCTCAACATGCACAGGGGAGGTACAATAATATTGTACACAATGAACAGAGGGAAGAGGGAAGGAATACTGCAATATCGGTATAGTCTGAGGTTAAAGATTTAAGTATAAATATAAATATAGTGCAGGGCAGTTCAGTGCGATAATGTAGCATTATTAGAAAAGTAGAGTATTGGTTTCACCAAAAATATTTGGCAGTATTTTTAAACTACAAAAATGCACACCTATAAAGTATTTTGATACAAAATACGAAGCCATTTTCTTCAACAAAATAAAATACCAATGACAACATACTACATACTATGCTATACTATAGTAAACATACTATTTTATATTTTACTCGACATCATTGTATGAGGGCTTTGCCCTCAAAGGTTTTTCAAGTTTAAATAAATCAAATCAAATTTGAAATATTTATTTTATATATTATCTATAACTATAATGTCAGCTTAGACTATGGTGACATTGTGTATCTGCATGCAGCCCCTTCCACACTGAAATCACTTGATGCAGTTCACCACAGTTCATACGTTTTATGCCTGGGGATGGGTTTAGAACTCATCCTTGTAAACTTTATGTAAGTGTAGGAAAATGTAGGATGGTCTTCCCTGATAGGAGGGAAAGCCTTTTTCTTTATAAGGCATTACTGGAAAAGTTACCTTTTTACCTAACTTCTCTTCTGAATGTGAAATCAATCTGACACAATTCCTTCATGGTGATGATGAAATACATGTATCAGAAATACTGCCTATCCCTGGCTGTTGGCTATAGCAACTCAAGCTAGATAGTATCGATTTTTCTGTGTTTGTGTTTTGTGTTCGCCATGTTGCCCACTCACAATTTCTATCAGCCCACCCAAATGTACTAGGCAAGAACTGGCCCTGAAAATCAACCTGTTTCTGTTTTAGCTGCCAGGGCATTTACAAAGTCAACATTTAGTTGTGTTACTATGCAATTTAGAAAACAACACAGACATGAAGATAAATGGGTTACACTTTACTGGAAGGTATCTACATACCGTGATATAACATTAGGGTTATGTCATTCGGTTTTTGTCATGACAAGTTAGGGTTATGACAGTGTCATGTCATTCTTATGTATAGCCTTCAGGTAAAGTGTTACTGATAAATGTCATTATTATTAAGTATACACCTTGTGGAAACTTTTTTTTGTGGTGAAATGAGAGAAAAAATACAACTGACCTGCCATTATTCTTGCTTAACTGGCCTTGTCACTTCAGGGCGGAGAAACGTTCAGAAACACACTTCAGTTGACGACACTGTAACCTGCATGAACACTGGAAACCACTGTAGAAAAGGCAGAGTTTAAACAGAAGCATGCTCCACCCTGACTCATGATCTCAAGAAAAAAACATTTGTATGGGAAGGTGGAGACACCTGACAACTTGACAACTGAAAAACAACCATTTACTATTTTGCATGTACCAATGAAAGACAAAAAGGAGACAAATGTTAGACTTTACTACTTTAATACAAGTGCATTTCATAGCACTGCACACTATATATATTATTCAAATCACAATAACGATCATACAATTACAGGTTAACCCATGTTTGAGTAGACAAAGACATTTAACTTTATATACAAGGGCAACATGAAGCTTAACATTTACTTTACACTAATTTAATTTGAATGATTCTATTGCAGAAAGCCATGGCTGTCTATTCCATGCAGACTCTGCTTCCTCTGTCTGATGAGCCTTCATTCACTTAAAGGCCAATCATGGAGGCTGAGTGTCTCTATGTGGACATTTTATTGTTTGTGTTGTACAGGACTCAACCACTGATCACATCTGTGGAATTTCCCTGCACGACACTTCAGGTCCCTCTATTCTGACTTGTGGAAATACGACTTAATTGTAAATCATCATGAGGTCTAAATTAAACAAATTAAGCGTTTCAAATTAAACTAGAGTGAGTGGCTAGCAGTTGTCTGGATGCATTCTTTAGAGAGGTGGGCATTATGCAATAGCTGGTCCTTCATATTTGGAATATTGCACAGTGATATTGTCTGTATCTTTCCTAACTTCAAAAACTGCAAAAGCAACAGAGCAAAGCAGCTACATATCCAGACCTCCTTCAACAGGTAATTAACGTTATACAGTCAATGGTAATTAACACCATTTTTTTTTTAATCCCAACTTGTTCAAGCCACGCATGTATCTCCATTAGTTCTCACTTCACTGAAGTGCGCATGCGTCTGGTGAAACCAGACAGTTTAAAGAGCCAGCTGAGTACAGATAAGTGTTTTTTGCCTCACCTAATCTGTCCCCATCACAATGACAATGAGAGCCGCCTCTGTAAGGTGCACATACATGTATGCATCAGCATGCTCCTGCATGCAAACCATAAAAGCCAGGGCAGAGTGTAAACAGAGGATGCTCCACCTTGTTCGTTCTCATGTTGGTAACAAAGGTGTTTGTATAAGACGGCAGAAAAACCAAACAACGTTTTATAACTGACAGCATCAGGAATGAACACCCACACACATCTAACACAGACACGTGGATGTAAAATCAAGATAAAATCTTACACTGCACACCTAACAGGAATGTGAAATACTCTCATGTCGGAAGACACAAGGGCACTTATAAACAAGGACATCATGAAGGCACACATTTGCATGACTTCTCAGTCAATTCCGAGTACTTTGTTGTACAGGAAGTCATGGCTGTCTATTCCATGCAGGCCCCTCATCCCCTGTCTGACAGATCTTCATTTAAAAGCTCATCACTGAGTTGGTGTGTCTCAGTGCAGACATTTCACTGTCTCTGTCTGTGGTGGTGCCCAACTGTTAATGGGAAATAATACATTTTCTTAATTTCCCTGCATAACATTTCTAAATGTGGAATGTGAATATATTCCTTTACCCTTGTACGCCCTAACTGAAGTACTCAATGCATTTTTATAGACAACAGCACATGGAAATACAGCTCAGCGCCACATGATTTTCTGAACACTCATGAATTCAAAAACATATTCAATAGAAAATATGAGAATTGAATGTGTGGTGATCCAGAGCAACAGGCTGGAATTCACATGCTTTCATTTGGATTTAAACCATCAAATGTATTATGCAGAACACTGTTGTCTGGGGATGGCAGTTTGCTAAGTAACCCTTTATTGACCAGACCACTAATGATCTCATTACAGTGGACCAGCACTGAGACATACAGACGCCTCCACTAAATTGTAAGACCATAAGATTTTCATGGGTGGTCTCTATTTTGAGATGGATGATCTCTATTTTGCATGAAATAACAATGCTGGCAAACATAACAATCAGTTTGTACATAGAACGCAATATATAAAATAACACTACGATGAAAAGTCTATCATACTTGTGTATACATGTTAAGAACCTAGAAATGTCAACATGACCAGAGACTGCACTTCCTGATAATATTTTGGCTATACAAACTCACCTCAATTACTTGCAGTGACATCTTTGTAAATAAGTATAAGTAAGTATATATACTCTTTTGACCCCGTAAGGGGAAATTTGGTCTCTGCATTTATCCCAATCAGTAAATTAGTGATTACACACTTAGCACACAGTGAACACACAGTGAGGTGAAGCACACACTAATCCTGGCGCAGTGAGCTGCCTGCTACAATAGCGGCGCTCGGGGAGCAGTGAGGGGTTAGGTGCCTTGCTCAAGGGCACTTCAGCCGTTCCCACTGGTCGGGGCTCGAACCGGCAACCCTCCAGTTACAGGTCCGGAGTGCTAACCAGTGGGCCACGGCTGCCAAATACTTGTTGGAGAAGGTATAATTACATTCACCTCTTGCCACACCTGTCTGGGTGCATAGCTATTGTTGCTTTTTTTTTTGCATTTGTTGAAATGAAATATGTGAAATATTCCAAATATGTGTGACCAGCTGTTGCATAATAATGCCCACTGCTGTCAGTGATGCAGCCAGAGAGCAAGAGGCTCAGCAAGACACCAGATAAGGGCCAGGTCAGCATCAACCTATCAAGCTATCAAGCTAATCACTTACTGTGAAAAACATATGAAACCATGATGAGGTACAGTTAAGGGGTTAACTTCATGTTGTTTGTTAACCTCAGTGTCCTGAACACGGAAAAAAAACTATTTTGGATTACAAAGACTGTTGGGCAACACTCAAACTAGTTTTTTCGTATCCTGTTTCAGACGCAATATCCTCATATTTCACTTCCACATAGCAGTTTGTACAGCAACAGCACAACAAAACAACAACTTGGCTGTCCTGAATGCCAACACCTTGAAGAGATGATTTTACTTCATCACATCTCTGAGTCGATGTGGAGCTCAAAGGGAAATCTAGGAACTTCAACATCACTTATATCATCATAAATGCCATTATTTTTCAGAGAAGGACCTTGACACCTCTAAATGAAGTGACTGAATCTGCCTCAATCTCAAGCATGCGGTTGCAGTCAGGTGTCAAACACGGTCACATGATTTTGCCCAAAAATGTTAGCACCTGCCAATACACACTCACAATCTGGCCATCATTACCACTGTGTCCAGTTCTGCCACTGACATTAGAGAGAGTACTGAGTAGAGTGTACAATTAATTTCATATTGATCTGACAATAAAAGATGACTAAAGATGAAATGTGAGAGAGAATATGAAGCACAGAGGACAGGAAGTTCATGAAGGCATTAGTTTGTTAGTTTGTTATGTACCTGTATGTGTTTCCACTGCTGCACTTGCCCTGTGATTCTGTCTTGCTGTTTGCTCCTTTCTTCTGTCTGGGACCGACGGTTGCTGAACTGAAACCACTGTTCAATGAATCTTAAACGAGGTTCCCCCTGTGGTTAGATAGGAAGTCAAACAAGAGGTGACACATACACGCGCGTGCACACACACACACACACACACACACACACACACACACACACACACACACACACACACACACACACACACAAAACATGCAAAAAGACAGACACATAAATGAAAATCATGCATCATTTTTATATATGACACACCCATCAGCATACCATGGTTTTGATGTCCTAAGGGAGAAACAGAAGAATTGTGTAAAAGACTCAGGTTCTGACCTGCAGGTTGATCTGTTTCCTCTGAGCTTCCGCTCTGCAGCTGCTCTGAGCGTTCTGCTCTCAAGGCACCTTATAGGCTGTTGTATTGACTTCCTCCACCTCACCCCGTCAGCTCTTCTGTGCATCACCAGAAATCTTGTCATCTTGTATCATCATAGATACCACTGGCCAAATACACAGCCCTGCACAAAAGCCTGTTTCAGAATCCTTCCCTTTTCAGCATGTTATCTCAGAATACTGACCAAATATGCAAATAGTGTGGGTGCAACTAGTTGCCCTTATAAAAAAATAACTGCATTACTTCAAGTATCAAAACTGGAGTTTTGGAGGAAATATTTGCAGTTCCTATGCAGGAAATGCAGTATTTTGGACACAAAATAATTGCAACTGCATTGTACTGCATAGTACTGTATAGGCTGCCTAGGCTATATACCACCAGATGCTAACGCTAAACTTGCCATGAAGGAACTGTATTCTGCTATCAGTAAACAACAAACTGCATCCTCCTGAGGCAGCCTACATTGTTGCGGGTGACTTCAACTACACTAACTTGAAGGCTGTTCTGCCTGTTCTAACATTGCTTAGGTATACAAAGCCGTTCCCCTCCCCCACCTAGGACACTGATCACCTGTCATTGCTTCTACTGCCCAAGTATACTCAGCACTCATAATATGTGTGAAACTCACAGTCAAAGTCAAAGAGGACAGTCAAAGTGTGGCCAGATGCTGACTCGGCACTTCAGCAGCATTTTGAAAACACTGACTGGAGAGTGTTTGCCACTCAGGTCCCCAATAACTCCCATGCGGACATTGACTCATACGCCTCCTCCGTTCTGATCAACTCCAACATCAACAGTGTCACCACCCTCAAACGGATTGCCACTTCCCCTAATCAGAAGCCATGGATGAACAGTGAGGTCAGACTCCTGCTGAAGGCACGAGACATCGCATTCAGATCAGGTCAGGGCCGGCGCTAGCCATTTGGGTGCCCTAAGCACAAATGCTTGGTGGTGCCCCCACCCACCCACCCACCCACCAACCACCACCACCACCACCACCACCAAAGGAATAACAACCATTCAGAATTTTAGAATTCAGAATTCAGTTAGTTTTTTTTTCTAATTGCAGTTTCACCAACAGATGTCGCCCTTGGCCTATGAACCTCTTGAAAATGATTGCATAGAACAACAACTAAACTTATCTAAAGCTAGCCCTGGCAGCAAATGTAATGTAATTTGCTTCCGCTAGGGGCGCGTCTAGATTTCTAGGCTAATCTAAAGCTGTCTAATTTGGCAAAATCATATCCCGTTCAGATGCAGGGTTTTTCCAACGTTCACCTTACCAAGAGCCATTTCCCACTCATCATTTCATTACGTTGTGAAAGTGTCACTTGTAGCGTTACTTTTTCACTACACAATTATATTGTTTGATCATAATTGATAACAAACAAAAGCGTCCTGAAATGCAAAGCAAACCAGGCTAACGTTTCCTGACTATATCTCTGATGGCTAAAAGAAACAGCAAGCCCAGTTTAAGCATAATCAGAAATAGCATTGGTAGCTAGCAACCTGAGGAACCACCGATTGCTAACGTTAACAGAAAACAGCAGTGTTGAATTGCATTCCAGGCACGTGCAGAGAAGGGGGGGCTACAGGGGCTCTAGCACCTGCCCTTTTGCCCCTTTGATGTCCAAGTGCCCTTTTGACAAGACCCGTTTTTTACTTTTTAAAATTTGTAATACTTCCGCTAGTTCCAACGTGAATATTCGCTAAAATGTCTTATTAATAGTTTGTGAAATTAGAAATGTACAAAAATAATGCCTTGCGGCCACCAATCCGTGACGTCATACATTCAGTGTACTCTCAGAAGGTGCACGCAGGCACAGTGCTGCAGGAGACGTTTGGGAGCACGGTAAGGTCTTGACAGTTAGCCTCTCTGAACATGCAATAGTATTCAGCTTAGAGATAGAGAATAAAATGTTTAAAGTTGTTTCATGTTTAATGAAGTAGACTATCAAAGCCGTTTTAACCATGTCATGGTCCATCCATTTCAATAACCTGGCAGCTTCGAAAATCGAAGGCGTTCGTAACATATTCTGTTTAGGTTACTATGTTATAGTAGCTTAGGTTAGTAGACCTAGTTCATAAAACAGAGTAGGCAAACATTTTCTAAATCGTCATAAGCCGACGACATAGGCTACTGTAGTTGTTTAACTAACCCAACTCCACACGTCGTTCTCTGTTTACAGTAGGCTACATTACGCGTCATTTCACTCAGTGGCCACACGCACAGCACGTGAATCTGCAAGACACCAGCTTGCTAATGGTGGTAGTTCACTGTGATAAACATTAAAATTATAGCCTGACAAGCCAGACTAGGCAATAACATATTTGCTGCCGCTAGGGTGCGTCTAGATTTCTAGGCTAATAAAATTAGCTTTGGATTTAATCAATAAGATGTATAGCCTAGAAATCTAGACGCACCCTAGCGGCGGCAAATTAATTTGCTCAGCCTGTATACATTTCAATGATATAGGACAGCCCGCCAGGCTATAAGATGTAGCCTTATAGCCTATGATCTCTGTGTAGACAATAACCTAATGAAAACTGAAAAGACCTATCTGTCTGTGCCCTGGCTACAGTAGGCCTACAGTACATGCACTCCTATTGAATTTTCAGAACCAAGGAGAGAAATGAGAAAAATGTGTTACAGCTCTGTCTGCTATTTACACCCATTCTTCTTGATACATAATTAATAAATATGAAAATGTATAAAATGGTTATCAGTACATTAGACTACTTTGCAAATTGCTAAACCATATAACAGCCTGTCCCACCATCATCATTAAAATAGCATAATGCTTGAATTTAAATGCAAAAAAACAGTGTGAAATGATTGAATAGAAGATGCAAATATAGTTTGTATACCGTCTGATGGAAGGATACAAGGTATTTCTTGAGTTTAACTTGTGGTAGCATGATGCAAGATTCCATGCTGCACTTTTTGCAAATGTTATATTTTTATTTTGTGGATACAGTGTGATGGAAGATGTTTTATTTTGATATAATTTGCATGTAGCCTATGTATTCTCTATTGGGTTGTAATCAAAATTAAGTTTTAAATAAAGTTAACACATTTTCTGAAAATTTTGTTTCATATGCCCTTTTTTAAAATTTGAACCACTGCCCCTTCAAAGGTCTCTGCACGCCCCTGTTGCATTCAATAACCCATAATCCATATCCATATCCACAACGTAAAATAACTAGCTAGCCAGCATCAATAATTTGCAACGTAACACTTGAACATGAACATGGCTAGTAGGAGCTTACGTTACAAAGTTTATTGACGGTAGTAGTATTACCTGGCATAAGCAGACATGCAAACACGCAAGGGCTACAAAACTAAAGATTCTTTTTTATTTAAAACATTGTCTTAACTGCAAGTGACGCGCAGCATCATCCCGCTGTCTCTTCTTTTTCCTTTTTTCCGCCCCTGACTCTTGGTGTCTTTTCGAGGCCATGTCTACTGTCTGCCAAATTTGGGATTAATAATCGAACAGACCACTGGGAGGTGGGGGAGGGGGGGCCGCACAGGAGATTCACCTTTTTCGACTAATTTGGTTTAGGCCTATATTACTTTTGTATTGCTTTTGCATATTAACATGTTTTAGACATATTTTATTTGTTATTTAAATACTAGTAGCCTATTGTGGTGATTTTTCACGACCTAGATTTTTTGGTGCCCCCCCAGGCACTTGGTGCCTGTGACGGTCCTAAATGTGACCGCACATATTTAATGCTCTGACGGCACAGACTATATTTAATGCCCTGGGACGGCACAGACTATGGACTATGCCGCACTTCTTATATCCCTTGTAATATAGCTGACATACAGTGTCTGCTAAAATAAATGTCAGACACATTAAATGCAGGACATTAAAGGGACATTCCACCAGTGAAGACATGAATATGTATTGAAAGTGGGTCATATATGTAGTAGAATAGTAGCATAAATTTCTAATTTGGTGCCTTCTTGACCGAGAAAAGGCAGAAAATGACTTTTTAGTGCTTGTGGATTGCAGACAACAATCCCCATAGTGCATTGCAATGCTCAGCTCCGCAGGCCACTCCCACTGTCGAACTCAATTGTTCAACTCCGCCCATAATCTGTCAACCAAGGCTCGAGCGTTGAGCTCCACTCTACGCTACCTGGCAATCATTTCAAACAATTTCTAGTGAAGACTTAGTTTGCGAACTCATTAGTGAATTACTCCTGGTTTGTGTTTCGAAATGGTGTGCACTTGCATGTTACCGGGATGTTCAGCCAGCACAAGGAAAATACACAGGAGTAAATTTTCATAGATTACCCAAAGAGTTGGAGTTGTGCAAAAAGTGGCTACGGGCTATCAATAACCCGAAGTTCGGAGAGGACACAGCCATTGAAGCACTAAAACATCTGACGGTGTGCAGTCTACATTTCAAGGAGTGAAGAGACCCGCGCTTGTGAAAACCGCAATTCCGTCGATATTTACCTTGCCAGATGATGTCGACGAACAGCCAGGAACTTCTGGAACTAGCAGTGCTAGCTGCGCTAAACGCATTTGCCTGGAGGTAAGGTTTTTCTGACTCGACTCTACTTCTCGACTGAGAAACACACTGATATAGTTGTCTGCTGTAAAGCAGCACATCTCATGATTTGGCTGTTTATAAAGTAAATATCTTGTATGTTTTGGTCGCTTGCTGCCTCGCTAACTCCACTCGTCAGCAACGAGGAAGCAAAGTTAGCAATGTAACGTTAGACAGTTATGAATATCGTGTCCATTGTGTGTTAGCTGCATAAGTTTGCTATTAGCGATGTAAATCCACCATGTTTTACTATGTTAGTCTGACATTATTCAAATGTTTTTAACGTTATTGAACTTACAAGAACAGTTTGTAAGTAGCCTAAATAATATTATCTCTAATCATGGCTGCAGTGGAGGCTAATCGCAAGTAAACGCAGTTTATCCACCACTGAATTTCAGAAATAGTTTATCCACCTCTTGATAGTTTATCCACCACTCAATACATTCAATGCACTTCCTAATAGTGTGTATGCACTCAGGGAACTATCTACTACTAGTAGCCATACCACTTGTAAACAGTAATCTTCACCATTATCATATATTCTGAATGTCTTATGTATTTAAAAAATAAATAAATAAAAAAAAAAATCCAGTAGCACTTTTCCTGACTGTTTAGTTTATCTCTACCCACCTCTTATTTTACACCATTTCATTTCACCACTACCTATCCTATCTTTAGTATATCTAAGACTACTGTCTGATTTAAATTAGTGGAATATAGTTTGAAAAGAAACCTCTTGTTTGTTTTATAGTCACCATGCCCAAGTACACCTGGCCTTGATACCAGTGCCAGCATTGAAGTTGGTGAAACGGATGAAAGGCACTACAAAACAGGTGGAAGTGCATTCCACACCATGTGGTCAATGAACATCGATGGACTGACACGGATGGAAAGCGGCATCACTGTGACCATGCTCCTCTAACAGCTGAGGAGCAGAAGAAGAGGATGTGGCTGAAGAAGGACTCGGTGGCATATCAGGACCTGACGTCACTCGTCTTTGATAAAAGGCTTTTGAAAGATCTTCAGAAGATGGCCCTCTTCAAACATACTGGTAAGAACTGACACCCTTTATACCCACATGTTTTGAACATATCCTATTGAACATGTTTAATTAGTACTATATATTCTCCTTTTCACACAGGGCCACTGGAGATCTTTCACAGAGCTCTCCTGAAGTACCTCCCTAAATGCCAGGCCTTCTCCTACGAGGGAGAGGGCCTACCTCACCATCATGGAACATAATGAGAACATTGTGGCATGAGAACAAGCCACCACGGCAACAGGTGTGTTTTCATGTACTCTAAATACTAAAATAACCATAAGTAGCATATTCACAGCTAACTCAAAATGCATACTTTGCTGAAAAGTTCATTCTATTCCTGTGGAGAGACATCTACTAGTCAAATCTTTATTCAGGCATCTGTGTAATCATTATAATCCTTGTCATTTATAGGAGAACCACGCGTCAAGCAGGTCTTCTGAAAAAGTCAAAGCAATGGATAGTCAAGAAAATCTATAAGCCACACACCACCAAGTTCATCCAGACACTAATTGAGAAGGTCATAGAAAACAGACGCAACCCAAACATAACATTCAAGGACTCAACCGCTTCACTCACCCAACCACAACCTCCTTTGCCACCTAACAGTGCCCCCTGTCCCAAAGCCGTCAAAGAAAGCTGCACATCATCATTTAAGAGCCGCTTCTGAGACGTCAAGCTCAACATTAACCCATTCCTCACAAATATTTTGTAATATTACCATGTCTTATGTCTTTGATGGTCTTTTGACCTTATCCTTGCACTACCTTACCTGTTTGCACTGCCATTGAGCACCTTACTATATACATACTCAATCACAGGGTCAATACCTCTTTTTTTATAGTGTGGATAATTTTGTTTGTGTGTTTTGATGTTCATGACACAATTCTTTCTTTGTGAATTAAAAACAAAATGTCACTCGTGCTCTCCTGTCTGCCTTCAACAAAGTTTAGCATCATAAACATGGAAGGAGGTAACTGATATGCAACAAGCTTATAATGCAATGTATACTTCATAATTTATAGAAATTATAGGTATGACCACCATTCTGTTGTCATCTGAGGCAACAGTAGCTAGGTAGTTCCAGTTTTGAAATGTTGGTCGTTCAATAACTCGAATACACTTGGAGCAACACTACTAAGAAAGAACTACAACAACGTACATTTTAAGCATTCAATTAAATAACTATAATATACAAACAATACAACTGTTGAATGACTGTATACAAACAATGAAATCCTCCGCTTCTTGGTGCCCGCAGTACTGGCCGTCTGGAGCTGGGTATTTCTGGCGGATAGCCAGCACGACACAAGCAGGTAACACGACATGACGACCTCTGCCCAATCTTTCTCCTTGTAGGACCCACTCAAGAAAGTGCTGGTAGGCTGTTAGAAGAAATTGTCTGGACAAAACATTGAGTATAAAGTGAGCGATGGTCTTATAGCCTGGCGTGCCACAGTAGCTAGCATAACTGCAAGCTATTTGTGCAATGAACATGCCCGATTAGCGTGTTAGCAAGTTAGACAAGTAACGCTGAAAATAAACTTCTTTACAGAACGACAGACTTTGTTCTGTGTCCATTGACCTTAGGTATTTAGAGTCTCCAGGCACCACTATCCATATGGGGTGCCCCAGCTCAAGCCATTCCGGTCTCCTCGATTCCAGCGGCAGGCAGAAGAAATTGGCGGCTGTTGTGGCAGCAGCTTCAGACGCCTTGTCCTGTTCCTCCATAGCCCTCAGCTGCAATTCCAGCTATATTGTGGCCCATAAAGATAGCAGCAGCTTCGAACATCCTTTCCTACCATATATATTCAAAATCCTAACATCCCTCCATATTTCATCCCCCTCATATTGCATCCGTCTATTGGTACCAGCCGGCCATGTTGTCTGCAGGTCTCTGCAGCTCTCTGCCAGTGAATTCAAAAGCACTGGCACTGATCTGTGATAGGTCTGTTAGCGATTAGGGTCCAACCCCTATGGGCGGGTTGAAAGGGTGGGAACTAGCTTGTAGTCTCAACAGAAATCCCCCCCTCTTACACTTCCTCCGACAATGACGCAAAATTACGATTTTTGCATCATTGTGGGAGGAAGTGTAAAGAGGTGAATACGGATTTCTCCCGTCTCAGGGGAAATGAGAGAGTGTTGCATGACCATTCAAAAGTGTGACTGGGTTTCTAACAATGCAAAGCCTAATGCAAATGGCTGGAGTGTTCCTTTAACAGGGCTCTCAAGTTTTGAGGACAGCAAGAGTGACATTCCCCGACGACCCCCCATCCCACCCGCCGCCACGCCAACACACACTGGCATGGGAGTCGAAGGCTCTAACCACTGAGCTAAAGCACAGGCTTCCAACTCAGCGGTTAGAAGCGTTTTTAAGGTTAGGGGTGTGAGGATTTTACAGCGCCAACTAGCATCACCAGCTAGCATACACCAGCCCCAGGTCAGTTACCAGTTGATCCAATATTAGTTGTGCAGAAATATAGCCTGTCTTATACACACCAATTGCATTGAAATAGAACTTGTAAAGATTTGTATTTTTTGTAATTATTCCATATTTAGTGTAGTCATATCAGAACCTGAAGTAGCCTACAATCCAAATGCAAGCATGAAACTTCAGAGTATTACCTTTCATTTGAGGCCAAGATTATGCTTATGTGGGGTTCATATGCAGTAAGCATTTGATTGCCAGTATGCATTTTGGATAACCCAAAGTCCTATGGGGAGTTTTCATAGGGCATTTTACCAATGCATGAGCATACCTTGGCAAATAATGGTCTAAAGTACTCATGTTGTCATTCTATATTGATCTACTTTTGCACACAGCATGACAAGACCTAATGCTAGGACTCAAGTCATATCAAGTCAAGACCTAGAGGGCTGAAATGTGGTCAGTTCAAAGATGCTTGTTATCCGGTAGAAAAATAAAAGAATAATCTAGCCTTTGTAACTTTGTGACAGTACATCACACAGTTATTCTAATTGTTTTCCAACAGTGTCTCAGCTTTCCAAAAGAGAGCAGACGTTTGATTATTGGCTAAAGTATGTGAGCAATGCCCTCCTAAGTCAAAATGGGGCAAAAGTATAATTTATAATTGCTCAGATTTGCAAAAGAAATTATTTGACACATGGCACTGACAATTCAATAATGGGCCTTTTCACCACCTCTGAGCATCCACTAACCTGGACCTTTTAGGGGGCTTTCCTTTCAGGGTGAATGAGAGGATGCTTAATTGCTTTTTACCCGACATTTTTGAATACAGATGCAATGATTAATGCATCCATGGCCAGGATATAATTACATAATATGAACTGATTTTAAAAGTGACCTATAACAATAGGCTATGTGTGGCGCACCCAAATAGGTGACCACAAGTGTTTATTAACTGCATTTGTATTTTTATATGATTCATCTAGAACGGCACTATGCCTAGTAGGACTTTTATTTGTCAATATTAGATTATTACTGTATTTTTATATTATTACTCTAGACGGCCTAGTGCCTAGTAGGAACATAAGCGTGACACAGGAGGTGCAGTTGCGTCTGGGTTGCTATGGGAGCGACCACCGCTCTGCCCACAGATGCACTTTGGATGAAAAACTGACAAGAAGCAGCCTGTGTCATCTCCTTGTTTTTCCACCTGTTTCACAGGATCTACTTATCTTTGTTACGTCAGTCCCACACTTGGGACCTGTAACAAATTTTGGGGGCTCGAGCCGGGATCGTCTTCCGTCACCACCATATGGGGAAGTTGATCCAGTGATAACAGAACCACGAGGCCACAGCAAAGGCGACGTGGCGTTACTACAGCCGAGACGACAGCTGGTGGGTATCCACAGAGGGCGTTTGTGTCTTCATTCTGCCAGAGGGAACCGCACTGCTGCCTCATCAGAGTGCGTCATGAGTACCACGCATAAAGAACTTCGTCTGGAGCATCAAAAGAACTTGTACAAACTCTCAGGTACTGAAGCCTACCATCATAAAAGACATCGCGAACGGCCAGTCAAGGTACCAACACACTGGAGCCTTCTGATGAAGAGGGATGTGTAGATTATATTCTTAGTTATATGAAGTCTGATAGCTTGTCAAGTTCTGAAGATGAGGGTATGAGTCAACTGCTAATGTTAAATGACCTTGTATGTTTTGCTATTGAAAATCATTATTCCAGCTGTCATCACAAAGGGTGTAGAAAGGTTAAAGACATACCCACTGCCCCATCACCAGCAGTAGGCTACACACACACTACACCTGACCTGCCATCTCCCAGCAGCACACACACACACACTACACAACTCTTCCATCGGCTACCACCACAGTGCATACTACACAACAGCACATTGGTCTCAACACAGACACTAACATTACGAGTCAGCATGTCAGTCAGCCTCATGTTAGTGTACGGACAGGACACAACACTTCAAATATGACTAGCACTGACTGTGGTATACTTTATAATACAGGGGGCACCAACACTACTCCCACCACCACATCATACTCAGGCACAGACTGCGTTAGGGGGCACAGTTTCTTTAAGGGACCTGTCTTATCTCCAGCGAGAATTTAAGGTACATGGGGACAGATTGGGGACCACAGCTCTGACATCACATTCAATAGTATTTGTAAACAGATTGATGAGGGAGTCAGGGGTTCACGGAGACAGAGGTGGTCAGAGGGGTGCTGAAGATAGTCAAGCCAGGTGTTTTCAAGGACATGCTCATCAACAAGGATGAGATCACCACCAATGAAATCAAGGGCTTCCTCAGGTCTCATCTGTGTGAGAAGGCTAGCACAGAACTGTTCCAGGAGTTAATGTGTGCAAAGCAGAACGACCAAGAGTCCCCTCAGCAGTTTCTTTACCGCATGATTGGGCTCAAACAGAAAATCCTCTTTCAGTCAAGGCAGGCAAGTGCGGACATTCGTTATGATCCCAAAACCATTCAGGAAGTTTTCCTTCACACCATCTATCAGGGCCTAGGATCAAACACACAGATATCAGGCAGCGACTCAGAGTATTCCTTTCAACTGGCCATGTCACTGATGAGGAAATTCTTAGCCAGGTTATGAAGATAATCAGTGATGAGAATGAACACCAGCGCAGACTCGGTCAGGTTCCGAGCCAGAAGACAGCTCATACACACAGTGTCCAGATGGATGGAGAACACCAGTCTATGGACAAAAGAGACAGTGAGTCCATACAACAGCTGAATGCAAAAAGTGGAGGCTCTAACTAACATGGTGGCAGCCTTGATGGATCAACAGATAGCTGTCATGCATGCCCCCACTCAAGGACTGTCACTGGTCAAACTCAGTTAGCCATCAGACACACCATGCCTCACGACACACCTCCCACTCAATTACCCCTTCTTCAACAAACCAGTCCGCCACAAATAGAGGTAGAACATCCAGCTGCACCCGACTGTACACAACAAGGTTTACAGAACTGTAATCACTGTTTTGTGTGCGGGGGATCAGGGGCATCGGGCCATCGGCTGTTTGAAGAGAAGCCAGCAGCAGGGAAATGGGAATCGGTCTCTGTTGAGGGACAATCAGAGGCCATTTCACAGTTCCAGTCCCAGCCACTAACATCAACGCGCCAGCAAAGAGAGTCCAAGGGGCGTGAAGGTGATCAAAGAGCTACACACGTTCACTCTCTGAGGACACAGACAGTTCCCAAATGTACAGTTCACACAGTGCCATTGATTGGTAGAAAGAGCCTGCTAAACTGCTTCATCAGTGGTTATGCTGTAACAGTTCTATTTGACTCTGGGTCACAAGTAAGCATCATTGACAGATCCTGGAAAGAGACATTCATTCCCAATCATCCAGTAAGACACTTACAAGAGCTCCTTGACCCAGGGGAAAGCTTGAATTTATGTGCTGCAAAGCGGACAGGCCATTCCCTATGACGGATGGGTGGAGCTAACAGTCAACCTCCCAGGAAATGACAACCCCAGCCTCACCATGCAGGTTCCTTTTCTGGTCAGCCAACTTCCCCTCCCCCAGCCCCTACTTGGAGCTAATGTTCTGCAGGAGATGGTCAACAGTCAGGCATGTATCGCAGATGCACAAGCCATTGTCATCAGCCTTCTGCGTAAAGCTCTTGGCGTGGGAGAAGAACAAGCCAGCGCCATGGTGAACTTCATACAAGCCAAAGAACGACCGAGCTGCAGTACTGCCACCATAAGAGTGTGTAGAGACAATGTTACCATCCCACCTGGGAGGACAACACATGTGCAATGCAGAGTTCCACCTACCTTTGACATGACTAACTGCCTTGTTCTGTATGAGCCAGCAGAGGAGAGTGCCATCCTAGAACAGCTCAGTGTTGGTGAGAGTCTGCTAGAGATCAGTCAGGGCAGATGGCCGTCTGTTAGTGTGCCCGTCGCAAACTACACTAAGCATGAGATCGTATTACCCAAGAGAACTCTGTTAGGCTCCATCCAACAGGTTGCAAAAGTCCTTGAAATAGGCAAGCAAGAGACACTGTCAGCTGAACCAACACCTACTAGAACAGTAAGGGCTGAAGTTAATAATGTCACCGCATTCCAACACTACTCCTTCCACTTTGTGGCACCCACCCTGTTGACCTCAGCCACCTCAGTCCAGAACAGCAAGGAGTGCTTGGGAAAATGTTGTATGAGGAGTCTGCTGCATTCGGCTCAAGACAACACTGACATTGGGTGTATCCCTCGCTCCAGATGTCCATCAGACTCAGAGATGATATCCCTGTTCAAAGGGCTTATGCATCAGTCCCAAAGCCGTTGTACCGGGAAGTCAAAGAGTATGTCCAAGACCTATTGGTGAAAGGATGGATTGTAAAGTCTCAGTCACCCTATGCCGCACCTATCGTGTGTGTGAGAAAAAAAGATGGATCACTACGGCTGTGTATCGACTACCGGCTCCTCAACAAAAAGACTGTGCCAGACCGACACCCACTCCCACGCATACAGGACCTGCTTGACTCGCTTGGAGGTTATAGTTGGTTTTCCATCTTAGACCAAGGCAAAGCCTACCACCAAGGTTTCATTGCTGAGGGATCCAGGCATCTGACTGCTTTCACAACTCCATGGGGGTTTTATGAGTGGGTCAGGATACCTTTTGGATTGTCAAATGCACCAGCAGCCTTCCAACGGAGCATGGAGAATATGCTTGACACCCTTAGAGATGACTGTTGCATACCTTACCTGGACGATGTCCTCTGTTTCTCCAAGTCTTTTGAAGAGCATGTTGAAGTGCTGCGCCATGTACTCCAAGCCCTGCAGCGCCACGGGGTTAAACTGAGGCCAGAAAAATGTGAGTTGTTTCGCAAAGAGGTCAGGTACGTGGGTCGGTTGGTGTCTGCAAACGGTGTGAGGGTGGATCCAAAAGACCTTGAAGCGGTGCGAGTGTTGAAGGAGAAAACACCACAAACAGTTGGGGATGTCCGGAGGTTACTTGGCTTTCTGAGCTACTACCGGGCATATGTACAGGACTTTTCTCGAATAGCAAGGCCGCTGTATGAGTTGCTCCAGGTGAAGCACGGGGTACAACCACCCGAGCCCACAAAAGGGAAGACAAAGGGGCCCCAACTTCCTTCCCGTATGCCTGTTGAGTGGAAGGGTGAGCACCAGCAGATCCTTGAACGCCTAATAGAGATTCTGACACACCCTCCAGTGCTGGCTTACCCAAACTTTGACCATCCCTTCATACTCCACACTGATGCTTCACAAGAGGGCCTGGGAGCGGTTCTTTACCAAAAGCAAGAAGGAAAAATGAGAGTGATTGGCTATGGGTCACGTACGCTAACATCAGCAGAACGGAATTATCACCTCCACAGTGGAAAACTTGAGTTTCTGGCCTTGAAGTGGGCAGTGTGTGACAAATTTCGGGACTACCTGTACTATGCCCCTCATTTCACTATCTACACTGATAACAACCCCCTGACCTATGTTATGAGTACTGCTAAACTGAATGCAGTGGGTTACCGTTGGGTAGGGGAGCTGTCAGACTTCCACTTTGAGATCAGATACCGGCCAGGCAAGTTAAATATTGATGCAGACACTCTTTCTCGTTGTCCCCTTGACATTGATGCTTTCATTAACCAGTGCTCAGAAAGACTGACAGAAGAGGCAGTGTGTGCTACCTGGGATGGGAGCAGAATGGCCAAACAGGGTGATGTAGCATGGGTGGCAGCCCTCAGTATAACATCAGAACAGCAGACTCAATCAGTGCCCTTTCCAGTGATCAGCCCCATTGAGCTGGCAAGTGAGCAGCGTAAAGATCCTGTCATTGGAAAAATCCTTGATTTAAAAGAAAGAACAGCAGAATTGACTGAGACAATACGCAGGACGCTCGACAGGCCCACCAGAAAACTGTCACGGGAATGGAGCAGGCTGCATGTGAAGGATGGCCTCCTCTACAGAACAGCACTGGGCCGCCAACAGTTGGTTCTGCCTGCCATCTATAGACAGACAGTTCTCACACACCTGCACGACAACATGGGACATGTGGGTGTAGAAAGAGTTCTGAGCCTTGCCAGAGAACGTTTCTATTGGCCTTTCATGAAAAGGGAGATTGAAGAGTACATCACCAGGAAGTGTCGCTGCATCAAACAGAAGAAACCCACTACAAATGACCGAGCACCCATGGGTTGTGTAACATCAAGCTCACCCCTTGAACTCGTCTGTATTGACTTCCTCCACCTTGAGTCAAGTCGTGGGGGTAAAGTACATCCTGGTGGTAGTCGCACCATTTCACCAGGTTTGCACAAGCCTATGCCAAAAAACAAGACTGGCAAGACAGCTGCTGACAAGATCTTCAATGATTTCATCCCTCGGTTTGGATATCCAAGTAAGCTGCACCATGACCAAGGGCGGGAGTTTGAAAATGAACTGTTCAGGACCCTCAGACAGCTGTCTGGTGTGAGCCATTCCAGAACTTCCCCCTACCATCCACAAGGCAATCCCGCAGAGAGGTTCAATCGGACCCTTCTACAAATGCTCCGAACACTTGGAGAGAAGGAGAAAGAAAGCTGGAAAGATCATCTGTCCCATGTCATCCATGCATACAACTGCACCAAGCATGAGGCGACTGGCTACTCTCCATATTACCTGTTATATGGCCACCATCCACGCCTTCCTGTCGACCTTCTCTTTGGGTTGGTAGCCGAGGAAGAAACAAACACGCCGAGAGGATATGCAGAGAAATGGAAAGAGAAAATGATTGAAGCATACAGAATAGCTGGCGACAACAGCCAACAGTCAAGTGCAAAAGGCAAACACTATTATGACAAGCGAAACAAAGGTGTGACCCTTCAACCTGGAGACAGAGTCCTTGTCCGTAACCTTGGTGTAAGAGGAGGACCCTGTAAACTGAAATCCTATTGGGAACAGACGGTCTACGTCGTCAAAGAGCAGCTTGGAGATAACCCAGTCTACAAAGTTAGCCCTGAGACTGGAGGTCGTCCCATCCGCACCCTTCATCGAAACTTGCTGTTCCAAGTAAACGACTTACCTGTTGAGCTTCCAGTCACGACTACACCTACTGAGTCACTAAAGGGAAAGAGAAAGTCGACACAACCACTAAGAACTGTTGCACAGCCACAGAGTGACACGAGTGATTCAGAGGCAGATGGAGAAGCGCCTTGTTACTGGCTGCGGATACCAAGGGAAGTGCAGCGAGTTGAGACTGTCACACCCCACCAGAGTGCTACCTGTGATACACAGATCAGCCATGAGCAGAGTGGAGCTCACCAGGGGCCTTTCGAGCATGACAGGCCTGAACCTGAAAGAGGATGTGGAGCGGAAGACGTGCAAGAAGGACCAGATGAGGTTGCACTACCATGGGAAGAACCCCTGTCTTGCGAGGAGCAGGAGCGACCTCAGGCTAGAGACTCAGGTGAAGGTGTGCAGGCGCCTCAGTCTGACGTCCAGCCAAAACTGAGGAGGTCTACCAGAGATAGGCACCCCCCCCAGATGCTGACCTACACCTCTCTTGGGCAACCTACATATCAGCCACACACTAGTGTCAGTGCTATAGATGCTCAGACAACATTTTACACACACCCACACTCACAGTCTGCTGTCTACTCTGCTCAACCTACACTTTGCTCTCTCCAGCCTACACCTCACTCTCTTCAGGCTACATTCCACCCTATCCCACCTATACCTCACTCTCTCCAGCGTCCACCTCACCTTATACCACCTACACCTCACTCTCTCCAGGCCACACCTTACTCTGTCCAGCCTACACCTTATGCTATGCAACCCACGCTTATGCTGTTCAGCCCACTTCTTATGCTGTTCAGCCCACACCTTATTCAGCCCATCCCCACACACAATTCCCTTTATTTTACCTGCCACCCCTTACCTCATCCACTGCTATTGAACACTACATCTCTTTACACTGATCTTGAGGTTTCATGTTTAAGAGCAAGTGTCGGGAGCCACTTTTGTAGTTAGAGAGCGGTGGCTAACCCAAATAGGTGACCACAAGTGTTTATTAACTGCATTTGTATTTTTATATGATTCATCTAGAACGGTACTATGCCTAGTAGGACTTTTTATTTGTCAATATTAGATTATTACTGTATTTTTTATATTATTACTCTAGAACGGCCTAGTGCCTAGTAGGAACATAAGCGCATTGACACAGGAGGTGCAGTTGCGCCTGGGTTGCTATGGGAGCGGACCACCGCTTCTGCCCACAGATGCACTTTTGATGAAAAACTGACAAGAAGCAGCCTGTGTCATCTCCTTGTTTTTCCACCTGTTTCACAGGATCTACTTATCTTTGTTACGTCAGTCCCACACTTGGGACCTGTAACATATGCAATACACTTTAATTTGTTTAGTGCTAATAAAATGATTAAGCCTATTTGGAGAGAGAGAGATGATTAGAATGTGACAATATGTCAGTCATCGTGTGAACGAAAGGCTACTTGTTCTGAGCAAGTGTTGTCAATGAACAGGCTGTGAAACTGTTGGCTAAGTTACAGACAGTCATGAACAACTGATGCTATTTATCTGGGAAACATTCTCTATAGCAGCAGTCACGTTGTCATTAGTCCTTTTCACACAGAGATCCCGCTAAATTTGCGGGAAGAGGGGACGTCTTTTTGTGTCTGAAAGCGAGGTGAAAATTTGCCGGCCTGCTGATCTGTTCACATGATGCGGCATTTTGAGGAGCAGGATCAGGAGGCAGGATCAGCTATAGTAAATTAAATTGTGTGAGCCTTTGCAACAGCAGGGGCGATTTCAAAAACATGATAGTCGACTGCAGGTCCTTATGCTGATGCTGTTACATTAAATTCTTGCAATAGATGTCTTCAGACAATAAAACGTAATTTGGAAGGGAAATTGAAGATAAGAGTTGCCCTTATGTTGGCATTACAATGTACTGTGCGTACAATTTATTCATGAAATAATTCAATATTACAACAATTAAAATAGCTTGTGTACTGTCTTAATTGAAACATGCTTCGCGCACAAATGATAGTCTAGGGCAAAGAGAATGGACATCTCAACATAAGGATGATTAGTGTAAACTTTGTCACATGACGTAATAGTTCTTTAAAAACGCAACGTTCCATTCAGTCATAAATCATTCAGGCGTAGGCCAGGCCTAGTGCTCGTCATGAAAAGAAAACAGCTGCTTAATTTTCCAGGTGTTTAACAGTAGGCCTAGGCGCACTGTTAGCAGTTATGCCGAAGGCAGTGAGATTATGAGGCATTGCATCCTGTCATTCAACATCGCAGTTCGGGTTGATAAGATTCAGTTAATGCGAGTATGGATCGTCTCAAAGTTTGGGACAACCAAACAGCAGTGTAGGCAAAGCAAATCCTAATTGTTAGATTACCATAGCTGTCTTTTCTCTAGGCCTGGGCCTATCGGAAATCGCGACATAAGCACATTGGTTTCTGTTTTATTTTCTTTCTTGTTCGCGTGTTGGGTAGTGAAGCGATAATGCATTTAAAGCAGTAGGCTACATCTTGTGAGCCAGAGCCGATATGGCCAGAACTGCTGCTCTGTAAAGGTATTTGTCCCACCCAAATTTGCTGAACTAAGTAGCCTATTCATCACAGACATCTCATGTATAACACGAAAGAGCTTTTTCTCAGCCTTTAACGATGGTAGTGGTTAGTTGTTGTGGTAAACGGTTCGCGAGAAAAGTAACTTTAATTGAATCATTTTTTGCGCCCGTCTCCCTACCCATTCATCTTGGTGGAATACTTCGCGAACTTTCCCTCAACACGACAAACCATATATCAGAATAAACAGCAGACCTTACCGAACATAAAGGTGTAGCCTAAAGCATTCCCCTGCACAGTTAGCCATTCCAGAGTAATCCGGTTTTAAATTTGCAGCAATGTCTTTATGCATATCTCCAACTTTGCGGTTCCTAATGTGTTTAAATTGTTCAATAAGTCTACATGATTTTATAACAGGCCAAATACAAAATAAATGTTACAAATATCGCCTAGATATCTGTAAGCATTACAATCAGAGGATATACATATAGGGCAGACAGACGCTCACGAGTTCATGCAATTGTTTTATCGCTGGATTTTAGATAGCCTATTATGGATTGCATTCCAAGCTACAGTCAACTCTAGCAGGCATTGAATGACTGGAGACTTTGTGAATTTATAGATTGACATAATGTGCTGTCTCTGCTATTGCTGCTTTTGATCAATTAGATTTATTAGCAATCTCCTGTGGTGGGCTGGACATAGCATTGAAATGCCCGCCCAGATTCCCCTTTCCGCCTTGACCCATTCACACTGGTGGCGGAACTAAAAAAACTCAGCAAAATGTCTAGGGGGGGCTTGGTAGTAAATTTGGCGAGACACTTTGTCCCGCCGTTCCGCCTCGGTCTATGTGAAAGGGACAGTCGTTCCACGATTCTGGTACATAAACTCGCGGCAATTTTGCCAGTGTGAAATGGCCTATTGTGTCAAACAAGTTGTGGATTTGTTGTAACATTAAAAGATGACTTACTCTGTGCTAAAACCATGAACTGATGCTCAAAGCTCCAAGGTGAACGAAACTTGGAAGTAGGTAACAGGTTCACGTTCAATAATTCACGTTCAACAATTCCAGGATACGCGTTTTTCATTGGTTGTTGCGTTAAATCTAACCCAGATACAATACAGTTATTTTCTGATTGGCTATTCTGTAGCCCTCTCGTTATTTTTGATTGGTTGATAAGTGGCAGGGTCAACTCCAGGGGAGACGCGCTTGATTCCTGCTGGTTCCATAGTGAGGCGGCGTGCCAGAGACATTTTGCGCTGCCAGCATATTAAATATATCAATAGTTTTTCTGCGTGAGAAATACAATGTGTGGCGGGAGAGCGTGACAAAAGACTGAAATGAGTGACTCACGCTCAATGCATGACACTTGAGAGCCCTGCTTTAAGCAACGTCACTCGCGTCAAGAACATGGAAATAACACTTAACACAAAGACTATTTATTATGCGTAACATTTATTTCGTACAGGTTGGTGCACAAACTTCTGTGTAAATGTTTGCATGTTATGTTACCAGCTGTGGTGGCATCCTCTGTTGTTTTCTGACTGTCCGGCAGCAAAGGGGTGCCGTCGGGAAACGATGGACTTTTAATTGGGTTCCGGAGGGAACTGGCCATGTTCAAGTGGGAAGCGCCAAGGGGGGGAGCAGGGCAATCCTGATCAAGTTGCTCTGTATTTTCGTCCCTATATGTACCACTTTGAATGTGTTTATTTTGTGAAGTTTATTTGAGTATGTTATTAGTTTATAGAGGAATATTATCATTTTGTCTCAGAGTCTGTCTTGTGAATGATGTGTTAATTGTTTGTTGTGTGTTCACCTGTAATTAAGAATGGTGCTGGCCACCTGTATATATGTTCACCTCTGTCAGTCTTAGTCTGTGCTAGTCTAGTCCTGTCCTGTGTGTTTGACGTGTAGGCCTAGTGACGCTGAGATAGTTAAACAGAACTATTTATGTCATATTTACTTTTTCTTGCCTAGCCATTTAGAACTATTTTCATTTTTGCTTAGTATATTCCCCTTAATCACCTGTACTTGCTTGCTTTGATTTGGTAAGCCTTAAAATTAAACTAACGTTTTTCACTACATCGCTGCTGTTCCTCTGACTCTGTGGCCGACACTCAAAAACAGTTCCGTCACAGTGCCCTACGCGCAGTGCGTGTGCGGAGCACCGGCACTGGGTGATGCTCAGGCCTATAGCTCATCCAGGGCTAACCTGAAAAGGGGCATCAAAAAGGCCAAGCACAACCACAAGTTAAGGATCGAGGATCACTTCAAGAACAACTCTGACCCCTGGAGCATGTGGCAATGCATCCAGGCCACTACAAAACTACTAACCCCCCCCCCCTACCACCAACACTGCCTTGCCTGATGAGTTGAACCACTTCTATGGTCGCTTTGACAGGGACAAGGAGGTGACCATCAAGGCTGTGTTGTCTGCAGAACACCAGCCCCTCACACTCCCCCCACTGATGTGATAGATAGATAGATATACTTTAATTATCCCACAGGGAAATTCAGTTGTTTCAGCAGCCTTAAGAACATACAGCAAGCACACATATAGTCCACATGCATAAACAAAAAATTACTTTCACCCACAAGACATAGCATGTGGTAGCTGTCAAGGTACCATACACATCCAAGTACCAAAGTGTAACTGCCTAATAAGACATAAATCAGACAATTGCCTCCATGTTAGATATAAAAGATTAAAAGGTAAGTCGTCTCTCTGTGGGTGATGTGTGTGTGTGTGTGGCACTGAGCAGGACTAATGCACATCCTGACGCTGGTCCCGATGGCATCCCCGGACACGTCCTCAGGGTGCTGTGCAGCTGACTGAGGTTTGAGCCCTCTCCTTTACTCCGTCTTCACCTATGACTGCACACCTGTACATGGCTCTAACACCACTGTCAAATTTGCAGACAACACTATGGTGATTGGTCTCATCAACAACAATGAGGTCCAGCACCTTACATTGTAGTGCACCGACTACAACCTGGCTCTCAACACCAAGAAGACCAAAGAGCTCATTGTGGACTTCAGGGAGTCAAAAGCCAGCTCACACACCCCCCATCCTCATCAACGTGACTACGGTGAAGTGTGTCACCAGCTTCAAGTTTCTGGGTGCCTAGTCTGCCCACATCTCTGAGGACCTCTCTTGGACCCTCAACACCTCTACCCTGATCAAGAAGTCTCACCAGCGTCTCTTCTTCCTGAGGAGACTAAAGAAAGTCCATCCAGACCAAATGATGCTCACAGTATGGCAACTACTCTGCCTTCAACTGGAAAGCACTGCATCAATCAAACTGTTCGAGGCCATCACCCCAAACCCAGACTGTTCCCCCCACTCCTCTCCGGGAGGCGTTACAGATCTCTCCACACCCGAACCAGCAGGTTCAGAGGAAGCTTACCAAACTCTCGCTCTGCGCTCCTGTGACAACCAACCAACCAAGACCCCCACCCACCCACCCATGCTCGTTGCCTGTGCCTGTTGAGGTGTCCATGACCATGGCAACCTTGTCAGGAACAGCAAGGAGGCCATAGTATTTTATATACCTGTATAAGAGAGCCTGGTAACACTTTACTTGACAGTATTGACATAAGAGTGACATGACACTGTCGTGAACACATGACACCTCTAACCCTAATCCTAAACCTAACCCTAACCCTAATCCTAACCTTAACTTGTTATGACAAAAAATGAATGTCACTTAATAACATAAGCGTTATGTCATAAACGTTTATGACTTTATGGCATTTTGTTGACTCTGTACTCTGTACTGCAGAAATGCAGTATTTGGGACATAAAAATACGATTGTACTGCACTATCCTACTGTAGTAACTGCACCGTATTTTGAAAAAACTGCAGTAGCCTATAACTGCAGATATATTGTCATCAACACATTTACCATAATGTTAGCCTTTTAAAATGTTCTTTCATCATCAAAAGTGACAAAAATGATGATGAGAATTGATTGAACAGTTGGTAAATACTGATGGTAGGATTAAATATTGTGTTGATGTCGTTAATTTCTTTACTTTACACATTTTGTCATTTCAGAGTAGGGGAGGTGCAACATTTTGCACTCTGCAACCAAAGGCAAAATAGAAGAATCACTGAGTGTAGAAATAACAAACTGTGTTGAATTAAAGTGATAATTGTGCATGTCCAGTGTTGGCATAATATATTTTATGCACTTGCAGTTCTGTAGTAGGCTATATCATGGTACATACACACTATGACAGATTTACTAACAGTTCTGGGAACGTGTTGCCAACTCATAAACCACTCTAGCCTATGCTGACCCAATAGTGGGGCTGTTAAGCTCTTAAAATAGAGACGATCTTGCTTTTTATTAAAGAAGCATGACACTTTCAGGGTTTGTCCTTGATGACCTAAGCTTTAATTTAAGACCTGGAGGCATTCTCAGTTTGACCTCTGAGGTCAGATAGAGGTCACTGACCTCTGTAATATGTTGTGACACTACAGGTGAATGGGGTAAAAAAATTAAATAATAGATATCAACATGAAACTTAGTTGATTACTCATGGTAAGCTAAGGAAAACATTTATTGAAAGTTTTTTTTTATATGTTAATGTTTAAATATGCAAATTAGGCCATATCTTATAAAAAATGTGCTAATTTGCATACATTTTAAAAAACAAAATCAGATTGTCTGATAAAGCAGGCTCAAAGTATTTTTTTCATTTTGTTGTCATATGAGATGGGAAAAGAATTACTGAGGTTTATGGACATCTACTTCTATAAGGGGACAATTTCCCCTTCCTTCGTTTGTGAAAATAATTCTGTTCACAACAATGATAAAAACAGCAGGGGAAGGGTGACATGAACACTTCGAGCAAACAGGTGGCCAATCAGAGATTCGAAACAAACGAGAGACCAACATGTCACAATGCAAAAACGCCGGTTTCCCTATTATATTTACATGCAACTGCGAAACGAGTTTTCCAAATCGTTTTTGTGTTTTTTTGTGTAAATGAGGCCAAACCACGCTGAAATATCTGCGTTTTCCCTTCGTGTAAACGGGGTCTTATTTTCCCACAGTTCTGGGGTACAGGGTGGGGCAATGGGTGTGGCCTGGGTGTGGTTTCAGAAGTTCCGGCACTTGGGAACCTAAAAGGGTGTGTGCTGCTCTCTCTCTCACTTTCTCCTTTGACTGTCCAACAGTACAGAGTGATAAACAGCAGACTCAGTTCTTCAATTGCCATTGAATCTTTTCTTGAAGTCCATTTAAAAATAATTTGCTAACCTCAGCTAAAATTCATTTGCTAACCTTTCTTTCTTGGAGTGCTAGCTGTGTGTTAGGTGTGTGTGTGTGTGTGTGTGTGTATGTTAATTGTGTGTTAGGTGTGTGTGTTAGGTGGAGGGTAGAGGTCAATGAGGCAAGGAAACAACTTTTTTTATCCAGAAGTCAAGATCCCTGGAAAACATCCCCCCTACACAAGCTGCTTTGAGGCAACACATCAAAAGAGCAATACACCAGGCTAACATATGGAACCTTGCCTTGGTTCCTAGCCCACAGTTACCAAGTCCTTCAGACTGGGGATGGATTGATACAGATGCAGGCTGGCAGCCATGTTGGACAACACTCCCTGAGGCATCACAGGCATGCTATGAGCTTGTGCACTGTGGTTGTAAAAAGGGTTGTACTGGGCACTGCAAATGCAAAAGGGCAGCATTAATGTGCACAGCACTCTGCACATGTGCTGGTGACTGCAATGACTAAAGCTGTTTTGTAGGCCTTTTTCTTACCCCCAAAAGCTAAGGCCTCGACAACAACTTTCACTGTAGGCCTACTATTTTATAACGCTGATATGTTACCTGTTCAATGTTACTTTGGGGATTTGTGATAGGAGTTCAAGTTGTGAGTTTTTTTTATAGGAGCTCAAGTTCAAGTACTGTAGGGCTACATACAAGGATACAAGGATACAAGGAAGTTTATTGTCACATGCATATAGTTACTGGAAGTAAGAAATGCAGTGAAATTATGTCTGGTGTCAGCCTATTTGTGCAAAGTGGGGTAAAAAGTGCAGTAGAAGAGGGGTTTAGTAGATTAAGTGGCAAGGCCTGCATAAGAAAGGTGAGGGAGGATAGGAATTGGGGAGGAAGGGGGCACCAACAAGGAGCACCCAAGAGCAACAGGGGCAAGGAAAAACTCCCTTACCAAGGAAGAAACCTTTGGGCAGATCCATCGGCTCAAAGGGGCTAACCCAACTGCCAGGGGGTCTTGGTGTGTGTGTGTGTTGGGGGGATGACAGGAGATGTGATAGTGTGCTGTGTATGTGGGGAGAGGGCAGTGTGCAATATGTGTGTTGGAGAAGCCTCATGAGACAATGTGCTGTGTATTGGGGGCAACAGTGTGCTGTAACATGTTGGGGATGTGTGTTGGAGAAGCTTCCTGATGAAATAATGTGCTGTGTATGGGGGGGGGGGGCAAGTATGGTGGGGGACTTACTATTGCAAGCAGAGTACTGTATGTATGATTGAGTGATGAAGATGTGTGTGTGTTGGGGGCAACAGTGTGATAAAAGTATGTTGGGGATGTGTGTTGGAGAAGCCCCTGATGAAAAAATGTGGTGTATGTAGGGGGGGGGGCAATGTACTGCAAGTATGATGAAGGGACTTACTATTGCAAGCAGAGTACTGTATGTATGATGATGAGTGATGAAGATGTGTGTGTGGGCGGGAGGGGAGTGAAGTGGACTGTGTGTGTGTGTGTGTGTGTGGGTGGCAGGGTAGGTGGGGGTGCTGTAGAGGATGTGTGTTGGAGAAGATCCCTGAAGACAATGTGCTGTGTCATGTAGGGAGGGGGGGCAGTGTGCAGCAAGTAGAGGAGGCTTACTGTGCAAGCACCAGTGTGCTGTATGTATGTGAGGTGATGACAGTGATGAATAATTTTTTTTGTGGGGGTGTTGGGGATGGGGGGTGGGGTGGGGGTGGGCAGAAAGGCTAGGCAATCAAGGACATGGGTAGATGGAGGAGAAATCAAATGTCCTTGATTAGTTTACAGCCTATCACATTTAGATCCCCCCCATCCCCACAAATTTTCCTATCACAAAATTGAATCACAGGATAATAGCCTAGCCTAAACCCCTCAGTAATTCATTGGCTCTCTGATTGGCCACCTGTTTGCTCGAAGTGTTCATGTCACCCTTCCCCTGCTGTTTTTATCATTGTATCAATATCAGAATTATTTTCACAAACGAAGGAAGGGGAAATCGGAAAATTAAAGCTTAGGTCATCAAGAACAAACCCTGAAAGTTTCATGCTTCTTTCATAAAAAGCAAGATCAGCCCCACTACAAAAGTTCAAGGAGAAACAACGTCCCCCCGTGGCCTAATGCTAAGGCATTTTGCACCAATACACCAGATGGCAGTATCGTACTTTGTCTTCAGCTGTTAAGAGCAAAATTGGAGAGGACGGAAAGAGAGTCAGTAAAAATGTAGACGCTAAAATAGCTCTGACCATATGGCTCTGACAGATCCACGTGCATACCCGTGGAGTCGTGCGATTTAATACGGTATGAATTAGCTACCAGTGGTCTATTTGACTTTCAGCTTTTTAGTTCAGTCTTGGAATATCGTAGGAAACCTAGCGGGATCCTCGCATTTCTTCGCAGTGACAACAACATAAGTTGTATTGGTTTCTTGCTATTTGGGACATTTCTGAATGAGGAATGCCTGTCAGTCCATGCTCATGCTCATTATCTATCCAGACCATATAGTCTTTATGTTTCCCTTTACTTCATGTAATTGTTTGTAAATAAAAAACGAAATTCGAGAGGGAGGCGTGGTATGATATTTGGAACGTAACGGCGTCCCTAAAAGGAATACTCTCCTAATTTGGCTGCAGCTTCCTGCGCTGTCACTTTCACCATGGTACGCTTCTCCCGCGTGTTTAGACCGTATTCTTTATTCACCGCCTTACAACTTCAGCGAAACTGGCTGAACTTCATTCAAGGATCTTTTAGGCACTCCAGCACGAAAGCTGCTCCTCGTTTTACAAGAATGGAGTATCAGGTAAGATAATCTAATTGTCATCTCAGTTGCGTTAACATGAATAGCTATTTTTAAAATACTCTTCGACAACAAAGTTTGAAAATACTCATCCCGCTGTTGGAATAACAGGGAGATGGCTAGTTAGCTGGTTAACCTAACGTCTGGTGTTCGGGAGCCATTTCGTTCTTGATAGCTTAATATTGGATGGGGTTGCATCAGCCAACTGTTTGGATTTGTGCTGCAGCAATGTAGTAATGTTAGCTAACGTAAATAAAGTTGATTTCTTTGGTTAACTTGCAGGCGCTCACGGTAACATTGGTTCTCTTGTTAGCAATCGTAACTTGGATGTTTTTTCTGGTGCTCCAAAAGTCGACATTTAATTCTGATTAACGTTACTGTATTTTGGTCGACAGAAAGTTAGACAATATTCAAGTTATCATGGGGTGTGTAAAATGGCATAGAAGATGATTGGTTGCGCTGCGGCCAACGTTAGCTCATGAGGGATCACCACATATGAGTGAGCCATGTGGGGAAACATGATCTGCGTGTTCTGACATAATTCGTATACGTCGTGGTAGTATAAAAACATGCCTGGTCCTCTCTCTTAAATGGCAAATGTTTATGGTTTCACTGACATCACTACGGAGTAGCAGCTAAGGTTTCATGCAGCTGCTCTGACGAGAGTGGTCCACTCCTATCGAACTATCTTGTCCATGTCCAAAGCTTATTAAACATTAACTAAATATTATGAAAGGACAGAGACGTTATTGAGTCTTGCAGAAACTAGTTTAGTTCTGTTGTAGGCATGCAAATAGACACGGTCAGCGATTAGAGATTTTGTGTTTGATTTAATTATACTGCTACTTGCTGAGACTGTTTGCACTGGTGAATCACAACATTAACTGTTTGACGTCCTTGTGGCATAATGAGTTGAACGTTGTTCCATAGAGACAATGCTCTATGGGTCTGTTATTGTCCGGGCCCTGAACTCTAGGGCATACAAGTGGTTTGTCAGACGGGTTCAGTGGAATGACAGTGCGACTGTGGATCTACTCTTCCAGGATGCGGTATGCACACTCAACACCCTGCAGACCAACGCCAGTGTTCTGGAGCAGGTGCGCCGGGAGCGAGGACCCCCACAGCACCAGCTCCACGCCATGAAGGGCTTTCTGCAGCGAGCAGGCCTCACGGTCAGTCCACCACTTCTGTGTCCCCTCTGTCCTTTCTGACTCAACCCCGCAGGTGCATGTTAGTATTGTTTCTGTGGTGGGATGGAACTCAATTGTATTTCACTGACGCTCACTGAATTTACCCTGGTTAATTAATTGTTAATTAATTGTTAATTTAAACTTCAGCCCAGTGCCTCACACATAATCCCTGTCCTGTGAGTTTGTTACGTTAATTGCACAACACATGTAAACACCTGCACGCACACTGATGATCACATGTACAGCCCAATCAAGTGTATTGTGTTTTGCACAGTAGTTGCTAAGAAGTGCTTTATCATTTGTTTTGTATGCAATTCAGGTTGAAGAATTGGACGATTTAAATATTATTCACGTCACTGGAACAAAGGGCAAAGTGAGTTGTGTTTGCTGATCCACACTTCTCTCTGTGAGGTCTGTGTAAGGCTATTGTCTATTGAAGCAGTCCTATTCAAACTGTGTTTCTCCTTAACAGGGATCAACATGTGCTTTCACCGAGCAGATTCTTAGAAGTTACGGGTTTCGTACTGGATTTTACAGGTATTATTTGTTTGTATTTTTTGACCTTCTTTGGAGTAAACATGGCTTGTAGGTGTGTGCTCTATGTTAATCACTGTTCTGAGCTAAGTACGGTACTCAACTTCTACAGGCTCGTATAGGGGGTGGGGGGTGTGCAGATGTGGGATTGTTTGTGGTCAGAGTATGGAAAATGTTTAGTCAGGGTTGCGTAATCACGTGTTTGAGTGAGACTGTCGGAGGCGCTTCACTGGACCTTGCTCCTGCATTCCTGCACTTGGCTAATGGCCAACTCTTGAACAGTTCTCTGGAAATAAATAAAGCTAGGTTCAAAAGATAATATCAAAAGGCATCAAAAGATACCAGCAATATACTAATTTCCAGTATTTAAGATCAGCTCATTGTCATGTTACCTCTATATTTCCTTGAAAGGGGGATTGGTGATTGAAAAGGATAGAGGGATTTACTGTTTGCTAAGGTTGCAATTTTTGTTGGTTGTATATCAGGAAGGACTTTACAAACTCTTCAGGTTGTACACATTTTTCATTTCCTTGTGGATTTCAGTTCACCTCATTTGGTACAAGTCAGGGAGAGAATCCGGATAAACGGCCAACCTATCAGCAAGGAGCTCTTCACAAAATACTTCTGGCAGGTCTATGGCCGACTGGACGAAACAAAGGTGGGTGAACTCTGCTTCTTCAGCTACAGCTGTCGTCGCCGCAATCTGTCTTCAACTGATATGAAACAAAGTAAAAAAAAAAAAAAAAAAGACACCCACACAGTTTAGGAGAGTGCCTCAGACAAGTAGCTGGGAAAGTATAGATCACTGAGAATGGCTTTGTTTGAAGGGGAGACAAAAGTAGCAAAACACGCACCAAAAAAAAAAAAACAAGTAGCAAAACAAGTGAAGCAAAGCAATGGTCTGCTTGCACACCCTCCCCAGAGGCCTTGGAGTAGAGCCCCAGTCGTGGGGGCACTCTGAGGCTAACACAGGGACTCTTCTCCCACTGCTCTTCATGCCACCAAACTCATGGCTGTAACTAATCAGGTTTTGCGGCTAAATGTGAGACGGTGCGTTTAGGGTGCGTTTAGTAATAACGAGTATGCGCTTTCTCATGTGACATCTGCACACTTTCTTCATTAAGTTCAGTGGCCTCAATGGCCCCTTTCCTCACTTGCACACAAAGTATCATTTTGATGTCAGTGGAATGTTGGAGAGACGTGTCCTCACAGTGACCTTTCTTTGTGACTTCCGCTGATCCCAACAGGACTGCCATGGGGGAACGATGCCGGCTTACTTCCGTTTTCTAACAATCTTGGCCTTCCACATCTTTCTTCAAGAGAAGGTAGGTTATTCAGCTCACTTGTCCACATGTTTTTTTTACAATGAGCAGACAAAGATCATATGGCAGGTGAGAAGAATGTAGAGCAATTCTAGTTTTCCCCTCTGTGGTAGTGTTTGATTTTGATATGTGATTTTGACAGGTGGATTTGGCAGTTATTGAAGTTGGGATAGGTGGAGCGTATGACTGCACAAACGTCATTAGGTGAGAGAGGAGTTAATAATGGAGCAGCATTAAACAGTAATGTCTTACTGCCCAAAACTTGTTTTGCTAGATTTCTCCCCCCCCTCTCTCTTTCTCTCTCTCTCTCTCTCTCTCTCCTTATCGATTGGTTACATTCTTTCTCTTCCATTCCTCCTATGTGTAAGTCTCTGCCTGTCATATGCGGTCCTGCCTGATCCCTCCCCTCCCCCTCAGTGGGTCCTTTGGCTCTGCCCCAGAACACTCATCCCAGCGTGCCTAATGCTGGCTTTGTGTGCACTCACGCTCTCTTGAGCAAACGGCCATTTTGGCCTATAGCATGGCTCTCTACCCTCAACAACTGTACACATGCATCACCTTGTTAGAAGCCATTTCAGGAGAGAGGCCAAGGTGGCCTTAAAGAGACCAAAAGATCTTTTGCCCATGTAGTAGTGAACACTTAAACAAACACAGATGCTCTAGAGCCACATGTACTTGACATGTACCTGTCGGCATATGAAATCAGACTACAGAGGAACTGTATTGAATTAGTAGTAGTAGTGAACACTACAAGGTACATGTTTTATCTTGTGAAGTATAAGCAGTGATGGCAATATAATCTGTATTTTATAATTACATGTATTTGTCATTTTGTCAGACAACCATGGGTGTGTGGAATATCTTCCCTCGGAATAGACCACACAAGTATCCTCGGAGACACTATAGAGAAGATAGCCTGGCAGAAAGGAGGCATTTTTAAGGTGTCTTTTTTTCTGATTTTAACCTTTGACCTCAATGTGGTATTGTCTGAAATCTAATGTGTGTTTGTTTGTGACCCCCAGCCAGGAGTTCCAGCGTTCACAGTGAAGCAACAGGAGGGGCCCCTGACTGTTCTCCAGCAGCGAGCAGAAGAAATAGGCGTGAGCAGCACTTTTGTGTACTTAACACGAGTAACTCCAGACCAACACTGTTGTGTTGGCCATAGTCCAAGGCATTATTATTGTAACAGGCTGTGAGGTTACTAAATGTTTGTTTGACCTTTGAAGTCACATGGGCTAAGGTTAGGGGTTTGGGTTAAAGTTAGGGATTAGGGTGAAAGTTAGGGGTTAGGGTTAGAGTTCTTAAACTTCTGTTCCCTCTCTCTCCTATCTCCTTTCATATGATTCATAATCATACAACCAAAAAACATCACCTTGCCATCAGAAGTGATAATGTGATGTATTCTCTCTCTCTCTCTCTCTCTCTCTCTTCAATTCAAGGTTGCTTTATTAGCATGACTGTAGTTACAGTGTTGCCAAAGCACAATTAAAACAGCATAACAATTAGAACATTGACAGCTTTAAGGGAAACAGTAACATGTAACATGGAAAAATTCTCTCTCTCTCTCTCTCTCTCTCTCTATAGTGTTCTCTATAGTGTTCTCTGTCTGTTTGTCCTGACCTGACTGAGTATCCTGTAGATGAGGGCGTCCTGCATCTTGGTTTGGCCGGACAGCACCAGCTCATCAACGCCAGCCTGGCCCTGCAGCTCAGCCACAGCTGGCTACAACATCGTTGCCTATCTGGTGTGTGCACACACACACACATACTGGAGAAAATGCATGCATTTATTTCACATTCTTTTTTTGTGTTTTTTTTTTTTCTAAATATATGAAACTGTTTTTGTGAATCATTCATGAACTAAGTGAAGTGAACTCTTGTCAGCAATATGATAGTGTTCAAATTGCTGCATTATTGGTGAAAATGGCATCAATATTCATTGTACTCCGTATAGAGTGGAAAGCAACCAGACGTTATCAGGTCAGCTTTGAGTAATGGTAGTCTATCTTCCAGATAAGCACCTCCCGTTTGCGTCCGTGTTCGGTGGTGTGACCCAGGCCAAAGGGTTCAAGCCCAGCCCAGTCATGCTGAAAGGTGCGTTTCGCTTTTGTAACACTCATCAAGGCTATCATCCACTTTGATGACATGATGTAGTAATTGTTAATTGTAATAACATTTATTATCTTGTATTATGTGGGAGATTATGAACTGTTCTCTTCATAGTTAAGCATAGAGTGTGTGCTGATGTTTTAACTAGGTCTGGCAGACACAGAATGGCCTGGCCGAACGCAGACCCTGAGGCATGGGCCCATCACCTACTTCCTGGACGGAGCACACACCACGGGTAGCATGCTGGCCTGTGCCCGCTGGTTCAACGAGGCTGCTGCCCAGCGCGAAGCGGATGGCTGGGTGAGTTCTTATACCTCCTCTGTTCTTCTCTACTGTCCTTCACCTTTCATATGCCATCATAGATTTCTCATTGTTTGCAGCAGCCGTGGCCTACTGGTTAGCGCTTCGAACTTGTAACCAGAGGGTTGCCGGTTCGAACCCCGCCAGTAGGCACGGCTGAAGTGCCCTGCAAGGCACCCAACCCCTCACTGCTCCCCGAGCGTCGCTGTTGTAGCAGGCAGCTCACTGCGCTGGGATTAGTATGTGCTTCACATCACTGTGTGTTCACTGTGTGTTTCACTAATTCACGGATTGGGATAAATGCAGAGACCAAATTTCCCTCACGGGATTAAAGCAACACCAAAGCACTTTTCCTGTCGCAAAGCACACACGCTATTTGTTTATCCTGGCTTTGGAAATAACGAGGTCTACAGACAAGGTAGAGTAGGTTGCATGATTTTATGAAAGTATGATGTATTGCGACATCAGAAGCAAGTCAAATTTGTAGTTTCTTGTCTCATTCCATCGAACTACAGATCCGCTACCTGATCTGGCAAACTTGCATAGTGCAGTTATAGCCGATAGAGGGTCGCGAAGAGAATGCCGAAGTGCCGTTCACCCTGTTACGAGTTGATGAACCACTGAAATGATTTTGGAAACAATATTTTAAGGTACAAAAAACTCTTTGGTGTTGCTTTAAAAGGCTCGATGCTGTTTTATGTCCCCCAACGTCGTCTTCCAGGCAGGAGCTGCCACCGTCGAAGGCACCTTATCCTAAACCTAACCCTAACCTTAACCCATGCCTAACCATAGCGCCTTCCAGGCACCGCTGCCTTGAAGACAACGTTGGGGGCATAAAACACCAAAAAACGATCAAAAGAGTATACTTATACTTATACTTATACTTATACTTAGAGATAAAAGCCACAGGTGCCCAAACTTTCTTGTGGAGATCTATGCGTGTGTTTGAATGCACACCGGTGTCCCAGTTATGAGGCTTATCCCGATTTCTATGTTATTCGGGATATGGTGTTTACATAAACACAGAGAAACCTAGTTAATAGCATGACAAATGCTAGTAGTATCAAAGTTCAGAGTTCTATTACAGTGTCCTCGCTAAAGACTCTTGAGAGTGGTGTTCCATTATCGTTGGTTCTAATCAGCAATCAATCAGGCAGGGATCACATTGGAAATGACAAAGCAGCAGTGGCAAAGCGTAACACAGTGCTCAGCCCATAGTAATTCAAAAGAAGTTCTAAGTTCCACGAATGGTCTACGTTCTGTTGCCTAAACTGACAATTGATGAGTCTTGCGTTACACACACGTAAAGTTGAGGCAAGTTCAACACTCTAATTGTTTGACATTAACGCAACGCTGCTGCTCCAGCGGTTCCGCTGCAGAACCATAGCTAACAGTAGGAAATCCCAGAGGCTGTGGTCCCAGCCTCATGCAAGTAGCGCTCTGCAATCTTTGTTGGCAACTGTCAGATTTCTGGGATCAAATTTAAACATGTGTCTTTTGGAGTCCTCAGGATATGCTATTGCAGAAAAACAAAATTGGAAAACTGCGTCATGAGTGCTTAGAGTTCTCAGGCACTGTGTAATGCTCCATCTTAAACTTCAGCTCACCTTTAGCCAAACAACTGAATTGGACCTGGTGTATCAGGTTAAAATAGCTGGTAAAATAACGATCAGCAAGATTTGACACCTCTTTGTGTCCTTGAAGAGAGAATCTTGCAGTCTACCCAGCTCTAAGCCATAGGGGTGTTTATTGTGTTTGTGTCCCTCTGTCCAGAGGTCCAGTGGTGAGAGTGCTGCTGTTTAACGCCACAGGAGAGAGGGACTCTGCTGCCATGCTCAAGCTGCTTGTGGTGAGTTTCCAAAGAACAAAGGCAAAACCTCTATTGAGGAAATGGCAATAATGGTTACATGTGTGGCAAACTAAATAACATGTGCTTCTGTTTCTTGATTTGTTTTGTAGCCATACCACTTTGACTTTGCTGTGTTCTGCCCCAATATCACAGAGACCATTGCTACGTGTAATGCAGGTAAAGAACTTGGACTGGTGTTGACTACTATTTGCTATGTTACTCCTTCTTGTTTTCACTTGGGGGTAGCCTGATCTGTATGTGGTTTGTTTTTCTCTCTTGGCACAGACCAACAAAACTTCAACGTCTCCGTGGAGAACATGCTGACCCGTTGCCTGGACAACCAGCAGAGCTGGAGGCTGCTGACCGGCCAGCGGCAGAAGCAGCCGGGGGATGAGCTCCTGATCTCGGCGTGCAGCCTCCCCCTGGTCGCGGAGCGCCAGAGCGACTCGCTGGTTTTCCCCTGCATCCTCAGCGCCCTCCAGTGGATCACACAGGGCAGAGACTCCATACTGGCTGATCCGGGCAAGCGGGTCATCCCAGTCAAGCCAAGTATCGCCGCAAAGGCCTCATCGCTCCGCGATGCCACCGAGATCCACGTCCTCATCGCCGGAAGCCTGCATTTAGTCGGCGGAGCCCTCAAACACTTGGACCCTGTGTCTGCCTCTTAAAAAAGGAGCCACAGTATCAGTGGGCCTATTGTTTTTTTGTTTGTGTAAGCAGTGCACTGGGTGTGTTGAAGCACCATCAGACTCTGTCTATTGATAGAGAGATGAGTTACCCTGTCGAAACACCCGTTGGAAAGTAAGAAATGTATAGCACTTAGCATTAACGGAAATGTCTTTCCTATTCCGGTACCCCCTTTATTTCAAGCAAAGCCAAATGGTTTAGTTGGTGCCTTACAGTGCCAACATAATATATCAAAACCTAACTTTTTCATACTTGAAGCCAGCTGTTTACAGGGACTTTTTTGGGGAAAAGGTTTTGTACTCTTAAGTTAAGTTAAGTTTGTGCTTTACTGGACCTCAGTAGTTGTATGTGAAGGTGTGACCCTCCTTGTGGAGGTCCTTTTCTCTAAAAAAAAAAAAAAAAAAAATCTCATCATCGGTCTAAGGACAAACTGGTTCATTGCAATTTTGTGTCTGTGCCAAAAGGCAATGAGTTGTATGAATGTGGATTTTTGTAATTGTATTTTGTTCAGTACAGCCTTCATGGGTGATTTGTATTGTGGAAACCCACTGTCCTTGAAAAACCGCTAAAAGTATTGTTGCAGTGATATTCCTAGCTGTTTGTACTGAATGACAATTTTAATATAATTGTCAAGGTGGATCATATTGTATATGTTATTGGTATATAGAGAGACTAGTCTGACTGACTAGTGATGTCTTATGCTCCCTTTAGTGTACTACGCAGGTAGTACGGTATCTGCTGAGTACACTTTCTGTTGTACAATTAGTTTACACACATTTTGCCCTACCACCAAATTGTGCTTGTTACCCACATAGAAATCAACTTAGCTTTTAAACAAACCTCAAACAGGTTGTTTTGGGAAATATATTTGTTCGGAGGGCTGTCCAGATTTTGTTCCGACATTGTTGAGAATGAACCTGCTCTGAGATGTACTTGACCACACTTCCACACTGGTGTCATGTACACGTGTTCCCTAAGTAAGCCACCAGTCAAACATAGTAACATTGCGCACAACAACGTTTTAATTGTCTTGAATTTGGGATCTAGAGTAGGTCAACTCTACACTTGTATTAGACGAGCCCAGTGAGTGTGAGGTAATATGGGAATACTTTGAGGATGGGATATGTTGTAACTCACTATGCTACTGAGCATTGTCTGAAAGGTCCTCACTTAACTTTTTAAAAAGATGTATTTAATGGTATAAATATATGGGTGTAGCTCTCATTAAATATTTAAACACTAACTATTTTGGTCTCTTTCTATGTCCATGTTTGAATATCACGAGTTGTAATAACCTAAATAGGTAAAATATAAACTATTATAATGAAACTTGCAATAATTTATGATTGTGTAAAACATGCTGAAAAATACATGTCCTTATATTTGCTTAACTTTACGAAAATCGTCAGATCCATGGCACGGTCGATTTACAGATATACCTCCTTTCCAGAGGATGCGAGCCTTGTCTGAACTGGCGTGTTTGCAAATAACGACCAGTAGGGGTCGGCAATTTGTTTTAGTGTCGACATATCGGAAGTGAACAGTGCTGGACGAAGAAACCAACAAGGATGCAGCGAGAGAAAACCGGAAACTCCGGCGCCGGCGATAAGTATGAAAAAACTACATATTTAAAACGTTTTAACGTGTGTTGCCGTTATGTGTAGAAATTATATCCTTCCATGTACAAAACAATGTAGGAAAAATGAAAATCTGTCAGTTAATAATGACACAATGCGTTGTTTTGCCCAACTCCACTGTCCTACAGGCCCGAGCGGGATGTCGCCATCATGTCCAAATACTACGATGGGGTCGAATTTCCCTTCTGTGACGAGTTTTCAAAATATGAAAAGCTCGCAAAGATCGGTCAGGGCACGTTTGGGTACGTCTAAACGCATGTTTGTTTGTTCGTCATGAACACAACATTTGGCTTTTCCTTAAGTTCCTTCGTTTAGTGGTTCTGATCTGGCCTGCGCAGTAGTACAAAGCCTTGACGTAGTCTGTACGCTAACGTTAGCATGTCACTGAAGCCAGTCAGTGATAAAAGGATTAACGTTAGGATTAGCCTGTCCGATCCAGTATGATGCATTAAACCAAATGCTTGATGTCCCTATTCCATTAACTCCGCTTAGAATGGAGTAATCAAGTAATGTTATGTTGTCAACAGTCCATAAAGCACTACCAGGTTACAATGTAACGTGACATGAGAAGTGGCATGCGAAATTAAAGAGGCTGTAGCTAACGACAGAAATATTTGATAAAGTCGATTTAAGCCATTTATCACAGCAACGCAACTGTTTTTCTCATGTTAGACATTGAAAAGCTAACCATGTCTAATGACACCTCGCTGTTTGACTGTTTCCATATTGCGATCTAGGGAGGTGTTCAAAGCCAAACACAGACAGACTGGAAAAAAGGTGGCCTTGAAAAAAGTGCTCATGGAGAATGAAAAAGAAGGGGTAAGACTATGCTGAACAGTAATGCACATTGAGGTTCACACACACACACACAAACAGGAGTAGCATCAGTCAGTCTGAATGTGACCTTGACAACAAAGTCATGAGGTGAAGTCATGCCTTATTCTGCTTTTTCCGCAGTTCCCCATCACTGCTCTTCGAGAAATCAAGATCCTACAGCTTCTTAAACACGAGAATGTGGTGAACTTGATTGAAATCTGCCGAACAAAAGGTGAAAGACTTAACATGTTCACCAGCTCTCAGTTTTTGAGGGTGTAGTCATCATTTCCAATAATATGAAAATATTGCTCACTGAGGAGGTTTTTGACTGCTCTCCCTTACCATAGCCACTCAGTTCAACCGATACAAGGGCAGCATCTACTTGGTGTTTGACTTCTGTGAGCATGACCTGGCCGGCTTGCTCAGCAACGCTAACGTGAAGTTTACCCTCGCTGAGATCAAGAAAGTCATGCAGATGTTGCTGAATGGACTTTACTACATCCACAGAAACAAGGTAAGATATCCTTTGGCATTGCTGCTATTAATTTGTGTTCAGAACACAAATTGCTCAACCTTGTGTCAGTTTACAGAGCTGTGCAGGAAGATGTTTTTTTATGGTGTTCTCATGGAATGGAGATATTTGTTGAATGTGACAAAAAGTGTTACAGCTTAGACATAACTTAGACTTGTTGATGGTACCTGAGAATTGCGTCAACATGACCTAGATCCGAAAAAGCCACTTCATTTTCACCCTAGTTGGTATCATAATTTCCAGTGCATGCAAACCATCTAATGGGATATGTTCCCTCTACTGATTAGAGAACTTGATTAAAGCAATGGAAGGTATTAACATGAGAGAGTGTTCTGGAAGATGGCCATGAAGCTGCCGGTCGGATGGGCTTTGATTGAGGCTGTATGTGGCTTAATTTGATTGGCCTCTTTCTTAGATCCTGCACCGGGACATGAAGGCGGCCAATGTGCTCATCACACGAGACGGTGTCCTTAAGCTGGCAGATTTTGGCCTGGCCAGAGCCTTCAGCTTAGCCAAGAACAGTCAGGGCAACCGCTATACCAACCGAGTGGTCACCCTGTGGTACCGGCCGCCTGAGCTACTTTTGGGTAAGCAGGATTTCAGCTGTCTGCTCATTAAAGATGGGTTGACAGAGACTTGGTGCTGAGTTGTCTGAGTTGTTTTGGTCCAGTATAGATCTAAATGGCTTCTATTTAGCCATTCATTATTTGTATTAGTTGAAGAGCAGAAGTTAATTGCTGCTGCTTCTATTATCCCGTATGTAATTGAATTTCCATACCCCAATGTGCTTTCAACAAGTTTACACTCAATAAGGATACACACAAGAATGTGTCCCTCAACAATCATTTTTAAATGTTATGTTTGGTGTGTGTACTCTTGCTGAAAGCCATGTGTAATGTGTGCAGGGGAGCGAGACTACGGCCCCCCCATTGACCTGTGGGGTGCTGGGTGCATCATGGCGGAGATGTGGACCAGGAGCCCCATAATGCAGGGCAACACGGAGCAGCACCAGCTCACGCTCATAAGCCAGCTGTGCGGATCCATCACGCCAGAGGTACCACCACTTTCACTTTTCACGCTGCTTCATCTCTGTGGGCTATTGAATTGATTTAGAGCTTTCAAATTGATTTAGAGCTTTCAAATTGATTTTAGAGCTTTCAAATGGATTTTTCCTTCCCGTATTTGGACCACACACTCCATGATTGTCCGTAGTTGGAATATACCTCTAGCACTGCACGTCTTGTAAAGATCAGAATTAATTTAATGTGTGATTGCATAGATCCTGATACTGTTATCCTCATTCTGTTTTTATCCATCCCAAAGGTCTGGCCAGGTGTGGATAAGAAATATGAACTGTATCAGAAGATGGAACTGCCCAAGGGACAGAAGAGGAAGGTGAAGGACCGACTGAAGTTCTATGTCAAAGACCCCTATGCCCTGGATCTCATAGACAAACTCCTCGTCCTCGACCCCAATCAGCGAGTAGACAGTGATGACGCCCTCAATCACGACTTCTTCTGGTCTGACCCCATGCCTTCTGACCTCAAGAACATGCTCTCTACGCACAACACGTCCATGTTTGAGTACCTGGCCCCGCCCCGGAGAAGAAGCCATATGCCCCAGCAGCCGGCCAATCAAAACAGGAACCCCACGACTACAAGTCAGACAGAGTTTGATCGGGTCTTCTGATTGGTCGTCTGGCACTTACGTACTGCTATTCCTGATGAAAAACTCGACACTGTTGTGTTCCAGTTGGTTCTCCAGCTGGGTGCATCCTAGACCAAACCTCAAAGACAAAAAAAAAAAAATGTGAGCCCTTTATGTTTTTCCTCGCATTTCACCCGACCCATGTTGGTTCAGTGGGTGTAAGATATGAATTTTTCTGTGGGCAGCTGGGACCCTTACTGACCCAGATAGAGGTCTGTCGTAAATGTCTCTGAAGATCTCTCGACATGGTGACTCTTGGAACAGACAAGCTCAATAAGAGGCTTGCAGTCTACTTGGGAGGAGAGACCACAGGTGCAAAGTGTACAGTGGCCTACAGGGTGCTACGGAAACATTATGTGACTAACCTAGCAGTGCTAAAGTCACAGGCCATTGTGGTCAAGTCAAAACTTACATTGCTTGTTGTTTTTTTTATTTTGTGTATGTTTCTTTTGTGTTTATTTTTATATTGCTTTTAAAATGAAGATCAGAGTTGTTCTGGGTTTGTTTCTTGGTGTATGTGGTACTTCTGAGTATAGTACACAACAATAAACCTCCAGATACAAATCTAAGGCTCTTGGATCTTTTTTTTTTTCTGAAGCATTACAACCAGTTAGAGCTGTATAGTACCACCTTAGTCACAAGACAATGTTTTGAGCAGTTTTGTAGATGTTGATGACTGTAAAAAGTATGGGTAGTGTACACTTAGTCAAATGAAAAGCCTATTAAAATTCGAAATAGGTGTTAACATTTACCCAAATGTGGTAGTTTCTTAGTGGACCTGGATGATCATCAGTTAACCCTTAAAGGAGTACCGTCACACTGGTGTGACGGGAATGTTGAGAAATGAACGTTCTAAAGAATATCTGGGTTCATTGAATTCAACATAGAATTTTAGAACCTTCAATTGTTGCGGAACTTAGAATGTTCAAAAACCTACACCTTTAAGGGTTTTTAAGAGAGCGGTTACTACACAGCCTCTGGCCCAAACCTGACTGAGCCACTTTGGTTTAACCCTTAAAGGTGTAGGTTTTTGAATGTTCTAAGTTCCGCAACAATTGAAGGTTCTAAAATTCTATGTTGAATTCAATGAACCCAGATATTCTTTAGAACGTTCATTTCTCAACATTCCCGTACTCCTTTAAGGGTTAATTGCTTCAGAATGTGAGTGCATTATGCCATACAAAAATATACATTGTTTACATTTATTGTTGGATGTCCACTGATGAGCAGGTCTTGTATTCTCACTCTCCTTAATTCATCACACTGTGCAGAACCTGCTGCCTGTCCTGCAGCTCTCTCTGTGCTGTATGTTTTATGTTGCTTGCTCCCTTCCTAGTCTGTGCTCTTTCTAGTCATAGTGTCTTGCTGCCTGCATTGTCCCGTGGACTTCCTGTGAAGCTATTTGCATGACATTTTCACCAAATTTTAACTCGGATAATCAATCCACCCAAAACAATCCAAACATTAAAGTCCATAAGTAAAGTTATGTGTAATAAAGTGACACAGGAAAAAAGTATTGAACGCACCTACTGAAACTTAAATACTTTGTGGAGAGCCTTTATTTGTAATGATAGCTTCAATACATTTCCTGTATGACGAAACCAATCAGTCACAGTATTCAGCTGTGATTTTGGCCCATTCTTTTAAACAGATAGTCTTTTAATCTTGAAGATTCCAGGGTTCCCTCTTGTGAATCCTGATATTTAGTTAACTTCCAGAACTGTTTGATTGATTTCCTTTCTCTGAAATCAATTGAGAGTTTTCTTTGCTGTATGATTTGGATCATTGTCCTGCTGGAAGGTCTAGCCATGTCTCATCCTCATCATCCTGGTGGATGACAAGATTCTCCTAAAAAAAATGACTCCATTCATCATTCCTTCAACTGTATGAAGTCTGCCACTGCCATGAGATGAAAAACACCCCACACCATGATGCCTCCACCTCCAATCCTCACTGTTGGTATGGTATTTATAGGGTGATGTACAGTGCCATTCTCCTTCAAACATGATGTGTAGTATGACATCCAAATAGTAACATTTTGCTCTCACCTGACCAGACTACATTCACCCAGTATTTCATAGGCTTGTCCAAATGTTGTGTAAACTTTAAACAAGCTTTGACATGTTTTTTCTTCAGCAATGGAGTCATGCGGGGTGAGCGTGCATAGGTGCCATGGTGGTGGAGTGACCTATGATTTTCTCTGTAACAATCGGACCTGCTGCCTCCAAGTCTTTCCAGAGCTTTCTCCGAGTGGTCCTTGGCTCATGGGCCACTCTTCTGACTATCTTTCTGACTTCCTAGTCACAATCTTGCGATTAGATCCTGTGCATGGCTGGTTGATGATGCATTGATGTTCCTTCCACTTGCAGATAATGGCCCCAATGCTGCTTACTGGAAGATTCTGAAGTTTTGAAATGCATTTGTAATCGGTTCCATTGATATGTTTGGCAACAATAAGGTTGCGAAGTTCTTGGGTAAGCTCTTTCCTTTTACCCATCATGAAATGCTTCTAGAGTGGCATCTTGATAACGAAAAACCTTTTTTTTTTTATAGCCCATCAATATGTACTTACCCAGCTCATATTAATTTGCACTGATAGGAGGGATAATTACTCTCTAACTACTTATAGATTCCAGCTTGTTCCTTGTCTTGGTGTACTGACTGGTTTTACTTTGGATCATTGGAAGCTTGCATACTCCAATGATCCAATTTTGACACCTGACATAATGGAAGAGTTGCTGGTTTAAGCCGCTGAGACGATCCATCTATTTATATGATTTGAGGATGACCTGGAACCTCATGCAGTTAGTCCTGATTGCTCAGAGGTCATAATCTGTGCGTACGTCAAATATATCCCATCCGTTGACTCCAGCACGCTGTTCAGGTGGGCACCCAAAGTCGGAGTTGATTGGTTTTGGTGTACACACTCGTCCTTAGCTTGCACTGTCATCTCATCCCATGGAACTTAATCTCCTTATGGTTCTAAATGAGACTACACTTCCTGCAGTCCAGCCTTAATTTGGACTGACAGGGCTGCAGCAATGCTACAGTGTTTACACGCCTTTGTTATCCTGTAAACGTAAGGGGACCACAGAGTCATATCCGCATCATTTTTTTCCACGTGTAAAGGGTATGTGGAAAAAAGACCTTAAATAGAGAGGATCCAATAATCTTTTTCAGAACAGTATTGCATAATACTTTCAAGGAAAATGCATGAAGCTTCAAAATGTTCAGTTCTTGCACATAATAAAGTGACTGAATAATTATATGGACCCAAAAGTTAACGGTTTAATGTTGTAAAATCTTGACCCTGTTAACAGCTGTTACCTGTTGGTTTCTTAATCGTTTAATTAATTTAGTCACACTTACTCCTTTTAAAGAAGCTTTACATCCAGGTCTTGGTGGTGTTTGGGGTGCCAACTGCTTCAAATGTACCTGATGTCTCCATGAGGCATACCATTGATTCTTAATTTAATCAAGGTTACTTAGAGATAAAAGTTGTTAATAAATATTGTTGAAAGTTGAAAAAAGTCATCATTGGTCTTCGTTTACCAATTTATTAGTTAAGCACCTATTAATAATAATACATTTTCATATAATGAAAGTAAAACCAAATTAATTGAATACAAACACACACACTACTTAATTTTCCAACTCCAAACATTACCATTGTGCAACAAATTTGTTAATAAGATACTTTTGGTGTGTTTATTTTGAAACAGTTGTTTATAATAGCTTTAACACACACATAATTCACATATAATCTCATTCTCCATAGCTGGCTCAGAGCTCTAATCCAGTTTGAGGCACTTATACTCATAGACCGTGTTTAAGACATTCCCACCATCAGAGGAGTCATTGCAGTTATTTGTAAGGTTTCACCTAACATCTAATTAATATTATATCATATTATTTTATACTGTTTAAATATGTATTATACTGTATGGGCTAGATTTACCTCTGATATAAAATGTCTAGAGGCCCAAAGTCCACACAGATGTCATTCAATGTGCTTTACATAAACAAAAGTAAACAGTAATAGCAAATAAAGGTATAGAAGGGCAATATTCAAAGGAAGTTAAAGATTATAATAAAAAAGAAAACATAAAGTGCACAAGGTGAAATCATTAAAAAAAAAAAAAGAATAATTAAAAAGGCAAAATAAAAGACACAAGGTAGAATAATTTTCAAAGCATATTCAGAATTTGTAACTCAGTGCAGTTAGCAGAAAGCATCTGAGAACAGTTTGGTCTTAAGTCTAGATTTAAAACTGGCTACAGTTGGGGCCTTGAAGTATATTGTTACCAAAATTCTAATGCTAAATTTAAAGACCTTAAGATCCCACATATTAATCAGATGGACACTACAACTGGACATGAGTGGACAATCCTTTCTGTCTACCCTCACGTTCTAACCTCCATGCTTTTACTGACCGTTGTAAACTGGAATAGACGCTGTCCGGTGGGTTTATTGCACCACAACAATAATCAGCATTAGCTGCTCATTACCCCGTAAAGTCCCGGTGGTCCTGTCTCCGGACTAGGACAAAAGATGGACTCTGGCCAATACTATGGACCGGACACTTTTTTTTGTATAGGATTACTGCATGACCATTTCATCCGATATTTTGGTTCCGTAGTTGGGAATTCCCCAGTTGGATAAAAACTCAGCTTACTGAAATTATTTGTTTTCGCTTTGATTATTGTTCCTAATGATAACCTTTAATGAGGAGAAGTTAGGGTGAAAATATATATAGGGAGGACATCATCTTGCTGACTTAAAATAGAGGATTGCTGTAACTGCTATTTTTATTGAGATTCATTAAATTATCACAACATAGGTAAAAGATAATGCTGTATAAATATAGTTTAATGATACATTAATGGCTTCCAGGGGTTCAGGCACTGGGCTCCATTTTCCTATTTCACTACATAAAATAAAATCAATTGATACTAATGGGAGGGGATTTCATGCTATTGTTAATACACTGTTTTTCAAAGAAACAAATCAATGTGACCCAACAATAAGCTTCCCATTTTCTGATATACTGATGGTCTTGTTTATATCCATCAGTTAAAAGCCAGAACGTGCGGCTCCTGCTGTGACAAACCCACATGTTGCTGCACGCAGGACTTGTGTGTCAGAGGGAAGTCTCTGTATCTACTTCTGATGCCTACGCAATTTTTCAAGGACAGTTCTCACAGCGTTCTCCTGTACTGTCCTCCCTACTAAGCAGCGACGCGTGTCATTATCTTATTTTGCACACTTTGCCCTCCCATGTACAGAGAAGAAGGGAAAAAAACATGACTCAAAACCTGATTCAGCAAGGGACACTCCATACTATTCTTGCATGTGATCTTCACCGTTGTACAAAACATCTTAAAACAATAGATAACCCACATGAGTAAGACCATGCCTTACTGAAACATGCCATGCTCACAAAGCATTACCTAAGCACAGCAAAGCAAAACACCCCCAACATCCACACACCTACCCACCCATCTAGAGTCAAGTAATTATATTTTCCTTGGTTTATCCGTTGTCGTCTTCTGGGATGGAAGTCAAGACAAGCAGGTCTATAGATCTGATGAGCATCTATTGTTTGTCTGGCTTGACCAGTGGGGAGGGGCCTTCTCTGGGCTCTTGAGTGATGGGCTGCTCGTGGTGCCGGAGAGGCCCCGGTCTGAGGAGCGAGCTGTGCTCCTGTCCCTGGTGGCACTAAGAGCTTCAACTCAACCACTGCGCAGGAGTCCCATTGAGTAAGAGACTGGGATTTAGAGGGAGTGTGGCTGTAACAAGGTTGTACTAAGTGTGTTGATCTGCGGGGAGTTAAGTCCCCCCTCACACTCCCTCACACCCATCTCACTGGTGCTGCTGGCCATTTCCATGAATGGGGCATGAAAACCCGGAGTGGACTCGTCTCCCCATGACATGGATCCAGACTTCAGGACAATCCCGTTAGTATAGAAGGGCACAAGTGCATGTAACACACTCAAGATTCTGTGTGTGAACTCAACTGCTAAGTGTTGTATTGCACTCTTAATACACACTGTGGGAACTTGGGAGTTTTTGTTTGGTGATGGTTTGAATCGGATGCCTCCACGAGAGTCACAATTGGTCAGGGTTGCCATTTCAGCGTGAGGTCAGCCAAAGCCAGTCAGTGAGTGGACCCACTCTGGCAGAGAGCGCGCCTGGGTGGGAGTCGTCCCCCTCCACCCCCTCCGCACCGCTCCACTCCGAGTTTTCCCCACCTCTCTTCCTGGGTGATTACACAGCCAAGCTCTGCCTGTCCAGGCGGACACTGCCGTGGTGCTCATTAGTGACCGAGCATGGGTGCCTGTAGCACGCAGAACACTCGCCACTGAGAAAAGGACTATCCAACTCCAGGATGCCAGAATTGGAACCGCTGAAGTGAATTTATTTTTTATTTTAATTTTTTTGGCTCCAAGAAGGTTTGGGTCCATCACTTTTGCCATGGAGTTAAGCAGAATACATTCAAATTTCCACAAAGTCCTCTTCATCACTATGATGATGTTCAAATGGGGTGAGTCCAATCTACTATTTTTGCATCAGAAAATGTACAGCACCTGTGTAGTCTAACACAGGTTCCAATTAACGTTTTCATGAAATTTCTGGAGGCTGGAGGCTGTATTAGTGTCGTTCTCTATGCTGTAAAAACAACCTGTTGAGCAGTCAGATTTACTCATTAACTCACATTTCTCTCAAAAATCTTTGAATACAGCAAATAAGTGTAAGTAACCCTAAACCCAGATTATATGATGTTTAAATACAATATAATCAAAACAGATTTTTATGGTAAGTATGGTGAAGTAGGTTTCTAATTATCTAATGTTTATAATATCGAAACACTCTTTACTTCTTAATGTAAAAAATATTCTTAGTTTAAAGATTATGCATGCAGCCACAATATTACCCCCCTCCCCTAAAAAAATGGTTTATAATAGAAAATCTAAATTGCGGAAACTTCAACTTTTAAAATTGATCAATGATCTTTCTTTGCTGTCCACATCTCTCTCTCTTTCTGTAGTAATTGGACCACTTGTTGCTAAGCTTTAAAACTAGTGCCCCCCCCCCCTCCTTCTCTCCCACTCGTGTTTGGAGTGGTGCAGATGGGTATGCGGTGCAGCCGAGGGGCTTGGGAGGCTCTTTTCTTCTTTTGGCCTATTTCCCCCCCTGCACCCCCATAAGAGAGTCTGGAATAGACAGCTAAGGGGGTTGGCCGCTGCCATTGTTGGCCATTGCCATGGCAACAGGTTCAGAGTAATTTCGAGGGCATTATGGGGTGCCTATGAAGGACTGGAATTTTGGGCTAATCACTTTTAACGAATGCTGTTTGCTTTGGCCACCAACACCCCTTGTTTGGAGGAAAACTGTTGTTGTCAGATTGAAATCACAAACTTCACCAAACATGTAGAAGTTTCAACAGCAGAGCCTAAAGCATGCATGAATAAACTTAAAAAAAAAATAAAAAAAAACAATCACTAAAAAAGGAAATATCCTAGACCAAATGTTCTTTTATGGCAGACAAACATTGCAGAGGATCAAACGTATGTAGTTTATCTCATGTGCAATTATCAGTTTCATTAGTTTCTATTAGTTTAGATCTGTGAACTTTCCTCAATATTCTGAGTTAATGTTTGCAACATCTTTTGCAATCACACATAATAAGCAAGAATGTAGAGAGAATGTAACATACATCTTTACGTAACTCAGTTTGCATGCTAAAGTGTTTGTTTTGGAGTATACAAGTTCACTCCTAGGCCAACGCTCCCCAAAGGGACCTTTTGAATTATCGCTGGTTGGATCCTCTAGTTAGATCCCACTGTGTTCAGTAAAACAAACAATCTGTTGTCTAACAAACAAGTACGGATATTACCTTTTTATCCCAGTAATGAGTTTTGTGTGTGTGTTAGTGTTTAGTCAATGGCGGGCAAAGGTTATGGTGAAAGTTTATTTACATCTCTCACCCCCTGCAGTATGTGAAAATAGACAGAGCGCAGGACTTGGAGTCCTCAGTCATGTGTCAATGGCAGTCTCCCTTTTCTCTGCCTCTCTCTCTCTCTCTCTCTCTCTCTCCTCTCTCCCATTCTAGCAGGCCACAGGTCATCAGATAGCCCAGGGCCACCCTTCACTGTCTTAAGGTCCCCAGGCCTCCCTTCACCTCTTAAAGTAGACACACTGATTAAGGAGAGATGCATTCCTCAGGCAAGATCAGAGAGAGGGAGAGATAGATAGAGAGAGAGGGAGGGAGAGAGAGATAGATAGAGAGAGAGAGAGAGATGGAGGGTGAACAGGTTCATGGGTTCATCCGTGTGATGACCACCAAGGGGCTCCCAGACACAGAGCCTCTCTCTGGATGGTTTACTTAGGCACCACAATAGAGCATCTGGCCCGTTTGGCCACAGTCGGCTGCGCCATCCAGCACGCATGACTTCAGCTCCAGTATCCCCTCTGTGAAGGCTGTCACGACACCAGGCTCTCCCAGAGATGCTCGCGCGGTCAATCAGAACCTAGATCCACAAGAAAACCTCACCACAGGTGGACCACATGCTGTTAGATATAATGTGCAATGCTGATACCTGCTTGATATCCACACAGCTTGTCTCTGTTTCCCCATGTTATTCCAGGCTTGTTTTCCAGAGGTGGCTGTGGTTTGGATAAGGTTATTTCATGGTTTGGATAAGGTTATTTCATGGTTGGCTTCACTCTGCGGCATTAGCTTCCTCTTTCTCTGGTAGTGAGTCTGGAGTGATCTCGAAAAGCTGATCTAATTGAGAACAGGGTTTTCTTTTCCTATAGGAAATGAGGATGGAAGCAGTGTTTGTGTTGTGTTTGTTAAATCTATATAGTATGGTGTAATGCCGTAAAAAAACAGAAACACTTTCATATTATATAGGTGTTCAAATATAAAAGTTTAATGGACATTCCAAAAAACACCTCACAAGGAGATAATTCAACCAAGACAAATAACATGCAGAACATCCTTCAGGTTGTGCATTTTCAAAACGTGACATGTTGCATGGTGATATATTTTGCCACAGTGTGCAGTCAACCTGAGTGACAGGCTCAATCTTAGCGCCGCAGTCTCTCAACAGATCTGGCATCTCAGAGATACCCGCGACCCAAACATGAGTATATCCACATACACCGTGTAGACAAGGCCCAGACAACCCTGCACACACATTTAAGAGGTGTGTGTGTGTGTGTGTGTGTGTGTGTGTGTGTGTGTGTGTGTGAGTGAGTGGTGAGAGTGTCACAGCCACGGCTGGGGTGGCTAGGCACGCTGTTCACAGATAAGTGGCATACCAGCGCAGATACCGCCGATACCGCCAGGGTGGGGGCGCTGACACCACAATGGGGGGAATGTCTTAGCTATGACAGGGCCCCTGCTGTCCGTCAGAGTGGCCGAGAAGAGAGATAAGGCAGGTGAGAGAGATGGCTGCTGCCAAGCAACAGACGGGCCCCTGACACACACACGCACACACACACCACAACCCCCAGATTCTTACCCCTCCACCCTCCCTACCCCCGACAGGGCCTCCGCCACCCCCACTCACGTAACCTCTGCTTAGGGATCAGTCTGTGCCATTCTGTGCTAGGCATGTGGGTGATTCATTGGAGGCCTGTATATGTGGGTGTGAGTGCTTGTGTCTGTGTGTGAGTGCTTGCGTCTGAGTGTGTGTGTGTGTGTGTGTGTGTGTGTGTGTGTGTGTGTGTGTGTGTTCAGTGAGAGGTCTAAATGGCTGAAGTCTTTTGATACATCATGATTCATTTCCTCAAGTGAATTTGGAATGACATGCTTACAGATTTGAGGCTTGAACATGTGAAATAAATCCCCACCTCCAGTCCAAAGTCTGCCAAGACGCCGTCCGAATTTCCACACTAATCCAATGCTTTTGAACTGTGGTCGTAGTTTGTCACCACATATATATGCAACAGCAAGAGGAGCCGTGCACTTGTGTGCTTGTGTGTCCATGTGTGTATCTGTGTGTTTGTGTGTCCATGTGTGTGCGCACATAGATGTGTGAGGCTACTTAGTCATAATCCTTGAAGGTATCCTGCTATCAGGAGCTTAGGGCAGCTGGACAGGGGGGATGGACCGGCGATCCTTGCTGATTACTGCAGAGAAAGCCTGCGGAGGTCAGCGGGGCCAGTGGTGTCTCGGCCCTGACCTGGACGGCATCCATCCAAGTGGCACCTGGACAAGCCCTGATCTGACAGCTCTGCAGCAGGCACACGGAGGCACACCCACCAGGCAGCACATTTCCTACTGATAAGGAAAGAGGATATCGCTATTTGTTATGAGATACTAAGGGGAGGACATGTCTTTGAGATGAACAAAATCACTTTAGAGTGTCTTTATGTGAGAGAGGAGTGCAAGAGTTCAGTCACTCCTGTGGAATGCATTTATGTGGAAATGCCAGATTACTCTCGATTCCATTGCATCATTTATTTTACCAGGGGCAATGAACTTTAATCTGCATTACATAAACTCAGTAGAATCCTCTCCTAAATTATCTTAAATACTATCCTCACTGAATAATAATAAAAAATACTTCAGATGGGTGCTTCTACTCCTCTGTTAAAGGTGATGATAAAGCCTGCAGTCTCCTATACAACTGAAGTCCATTTTGTGCACCAGATGTACCAGATAGTACATCAGCAGTATATTGAAATCTGATGCTGGGGAACATAATAGTGACCGTTTCAAATGAGTTTTTGAATTGACTTATTAGTCAGTCCATCCACCTACTGGACTAATCACCTCCCACTAAGATGCACACAGCAGGACACTTGCAATTGCTTTATGGACTCATCAGCCGATTAGGGCGGCGTTGGGATTTTTGATTGTTTTTTTTATTTGTTAGTTTTGATTTATTCACTTCGTTTTGTTATGGATGTGTGTTTGAGAGGCAACGGAAGCAGACTAAGCGGACTCGACCAATCTTACGCCTCGATGTCGTGCCAACCGGCAGATTTGCGGGCCGCTGGCAGCCGAAGTGTGAACCTGCCGTGAAGACGGCCAGCTAGGCCAGGCTGGCGCCCTCGGAGGCTTTCCACCAGGGGGTTAGCACGAGGTGAAGCCGCTTGGCACCATCTCCAACTGTGTCCCTCACCCCTCACCCCCTCCTCCTCCTCCTCCTCCTCCTCCTCCTTCACCACCTCCATCACCTACTCCTCCTTCATCCACCCACACCACACCACCCCACCCCCGCATCAAGTCACGTCTCCCAGGCCACAGCTGAGTGAGATGGAGGCAGGTCCCAGGGGTCAGCGGGGGTCAGCAGCCCTGACTGAGCCAGCCGCATAACTTCACAGGCTGCCACGGCAACTGCTGCTCTTTTCTTCTTTTTTTTTTTTTCCCTGGACAATTCCGGCTGGAGTCATGTGTTCACTGGTCCCTTTCCCGGACTCCGGGGGATGGGGAACCAAGTGACCAGAATTGAGAAGAGGTTTTGTTTTTTCTCTTCAGCAGGTGGAAATGTCTCAGCGCAGCTCCTAGAAAGAGACAAAGATACTCGGGCTGGGAAACGCTCGGGCACTCCTTCTTCCTTTCAGCCATGTGACAGAACTTTGTTTGGTTGGGAGGGGGGGGGCACTTTGGGAGCGGGCTTAGCGTTTCTGAGTTTCTCTGTGGCATCTGCTTTTGTTGCTCTGAGAATCACATCACTCCATAAGCTCTGTGTGTTGTGACGGAGCGTTCAGCTTGCAGGCTAGCAAGCTGATAAAGAGATTTCTGGAGCCCTGGTGCTAACTCTTTGATGTTGATTAAATGTTTTGTTTCACACTTTTCTTCACCACAGAAACAAAATTATTCATTAAAAATGGATTAGGTTAAAACCTTAAATTCCATGTCTGATAAATGCTCCCCATTTACAATGGACAACTTGTGTCTGTATTTCTTACTTGGTCAAGGCCATTTATGTGATAGTTCTCTTTTGTTAGGGAAATAAGTCTTTAACAAAGAGTGGCATGATTGAAGTCACTTTCCCAGCAGTCACATGTCTGCCTGGTGCATTCAGAGTGTAATTGGTTTATATAGGAAGGACGGCTCCTGGATCGGGCCGCAGTCGGGAGCTAATAAGGCTCCTTTATTCCACTCTTAATGGAGCATGTGGCTCGGCCCTCTCCCCGCCTCACGCCGGGCTCTGCTCTGCCCCCTCCTTAATCACGAGAGGTGCCCCTACGGCACCGGGTGTGCCCACGCCCAGTGGGCAGCTCAGGCCAGATCAGTGTCACAGGACGGGCAGTTTGAACGGAGGCCCAGCCGCTACCTTACACGACCCACGTCCACAACCCTGGTCTCACTTAACACCCAGTCAGATGCCAGCACTGGTTCCAGGGGCAGATTAAGACCAAAGCCATCTGTTGCTTGGAGCCCGCAAGGTGAACCTGCTCTTGTGCCCACAAGGTTAATCGAAAGGAGTGCTGGGACTATGTCCACATTGGGTCCTCTAGAACCCCCAACCCCCCCCCTCCCTTCCCACACACACACACACGCTGTGTACAGCTGAGGCATACATGATGCTGTTCTCCACCACACCAGCATGTTTCTACATTCCTGACTCCAAAGCCCTCCCTCTGTCTCTTTTCTGGTCGTTAATATCTTCCACTCGAATGAAAATTTGGGCGCAGAACACTGATCAAAGTGCGGGGGATGGGGCCCCGGGTCGGGGGCGCGGGGGGGTTGGGGAACGGGGTTGGCCCGTTCTGTGGAATTCGCAGTGACTCAACAAAGCTTTCACACCATTGGCTGGTTGTTATAGACAACGGATTGCCAGAAATCCCCCCTCTTGCCTCTTCTAAATGCATTCAGCCTCGTTCACATAGAAAGGCCAGCTGAGGAGGCCCAGACAGCAGTCCAGCACCTATCAGCATTGTAACACACACACACACACACACACACACACACACACACACACACACACACACACACACTCTCACTAGTAAGTCATTTATGTAGGGCAACTATGCCAAGTCTGTTCCCTGGGTGTGAAACTTTCGCTGGGTACCAAATTAAAACACAATAGGATGAACAGCTTTGATAAAAAAAAAAATCTAAAGGAATTGGAAAGCGCCACACAAAGCACATGCTGATGACCTAATCCCTTATACTGTGAGAGTGTTGAAAAACTCCTTGCATTGTTGCCGTCTATGGATCATTAGAAATGTAATGGGCCATGTAACTGGCCCAGATTCATTAGGTTGAGTTTTCCAGTTTGGGATTCCCAGCAGGAAGGGAGGAAACATGAGCAGCAGGGTGTTAAATTGGAGATATGGGATGGATCCGCCCTGCGCACATCAGACTTGGGGAAAAAAAAAAAGCAGGGCAGTTAAACTTTACCTTCTAGCCAGAGACACAGTCCAGCACGCTGTCAAGGGTTACCCTGTGGACCGCTCGTGAGTGTCTACAACAAAACACAAACAACTAACGACTGCAAACGGTGTTAATCAAACGAATTAAGCAAACACTCGTAACGAGAAGCTTTGAGATTCATTAGCTGGCTTTCTCTCCGCGGTGCTGATTAGCCTTCTTTCTCACGCCTTTATTTACTGTTGTTTTTGTTGTTGTGCTGTTTGGTTGATTTATCGCCCAGAGGGTGGTCCAGGTCTTGCCCCCCCAGAGTGACAGGCAAAGATTAGGCTTTGAGTCACACCAGATGCCTATTGTTAAGAGGCCGTCAATGAGCATGACTCCAGCCGCTGAAGACAAAGCGAGTGGAAAGTGGGTTTGTGCCGTGGGACATTCTAGGTGAGGCTCTCACGCTGAGGGGCCCTTTGCCGTGACAGAGGCCGTTAAATCTCCAGACACTCGGGGAGTCTTCACGGCACAGTTGGAGCGTTAGAATTACTGTAGGACAGGGGAGGATTTAGAGGTCTTGGTAAACACACACACACACACACACACACACACACACACACACACACACACACACACACACACACACACAGGCTACTCCGTGGAGTCCATTCAGCCAATTTGAGACAGTGTTTCAAATCCTTGTGACCTGTGAACTTTGTGAAAGTTTACAATCAGAGAGAGTTTCTTGTCTCCTTTTAAAGGTCCACCCACTGGTGTTTATCAGAAGAATTATTCTTATCAAAGTCAGTTTTAGGCAACAATTTGCCTGAATTGAGATAATCTGGCTTAACCTGTCACCAACTGTTGCACAGCAGGTTCCACGTCGGCCTTCACCCTGTTTTTGGTTTACAACATTTGTCCATCAGTGAAATCCTATTGTTCCCCAAGACAAATGATCCATGTGTACAAATTTGCACCTACTGTACCTTTTCTTACAGGGACATTCTGCACAGCCACATCAGACATGTGCACGTCCTCTCCTTGCCAAAATGGAGGCACCTGTGTGGACACCATGGACGACTACGTGTGCCTGTGCGACACGCAAGAGGAGGTGCGGTACATGGGGAAGGACTGCGACGAGCTGTACGACGCCTGCCTATACGCACCCTGCCCTGAATGTGAGAGCACCCCTGGCACCGCGGACTACACCTGCATCTGCCCCGACGGCTTCGCCGGAACCAACTGCACTGAGGACGTGGACGAGTGCGAGAGCAACCCCTGCGACAGCGTGCGGACGGAGTGCGTGGACGGGGTCAACGGCTACTCCTGCTACTGCCCGACGGGCTTCGGGGGCGAGGACTGCAGCTTACGCGTGGTGGACTGTACCGACGAGCCCTGTAAAAACAACGGGACTTGCTCGCGGCTGCCCGATGGCTACGAGTGCCACTGCGCCACGGGGTTCGACGGGGACAACTGCGAGGAGGATGTCGACGAGTGCCTCTCGCACCCGTGCCAGAACGGGGCCATCTGTATGGACGGCGTGGCGGAGTTTCACTGTTTCTGCGTGCCTGGTTTCCAGGGTTACAACTGCGAGATTGACATCAATGAGTGCGCGTCGCATCCCTGCGAGAACAATGGCACTTGTGTCAACCTGAAGGATCGCTACATCTGCGAGTGTCTGCTGGGGTACACAGGTGCGAATACCTTTCCTCAAATTCAAACGTCCAACCAACACCCACTTATGAATTCAGCACGACTTCACTGAAGCGCAGAAATGATATGGGCAATATCATTCCTCAAAACTGTCACGTCCATTACATTGTTGGCGTTATGGATGTGACAGTTTTGCGCGGAATTGCCCATATTCTCTTTGCCTTATGTTCGATCATACAATCAATCATAATAAGCATTTGAGATAGTGGAGTCTGTTTGCTTGCAAGCAACTCCTTTTCTGGAAAGATTTGACTTGGCTTTTTCGAAAGTATGTGCTGATCTGAAGTGAGACAGTGATGCATTCTGGAAGATGTAGTTTGACTCAGGCCCCCTTATCAGCACTCTGAAGCTTTCATAGCCGTTTCCCACAGAGTGAAGGAAAACACACCACCTCTTTTCTCTCCTCATAAGTGAGAAGGCCTGTAAAACATCAGGAGGCCTGGCTGGTATCTGTGGCACACGGGGAAAGTACAGCAGGAATGCATTCCTCAGGTCATGCATCAGCCAGAACAACCCCACTGGCTGTAGACTCTCAGACAAGTAAAGAGGACACGCCATGTTTGCCAGTGTCTCATAATGAAAGCCAGTTATTGATGAGAAATAGAGGTTTTTGGTGTTAGAAACGGAAAATGGCCCGTATTTTAATAAAATAATACATTGAACGTCCAAAAAGGCTAGTTGGCAGGGCACTGTGATTTAATGATTTGAAAGGGACCACACTAACAGATACTCTGTGGTTTCCATTTTGTGGTTGTAATTTTTTTTCTCCTGAATACCTTTGGCCAGGGATGAACTGTGAGGTGGAGATTGATGAGTGTGCCTCAAGCCCGTGTCACAATGGAGCTACCTGTCACGACCTGATTGGTCTGTACACCTGTGAGTGTGTGCCTGGCTTCGAAGGGCTGGACTGCGAGATTGATATTGATGAGTGTGAAAGTGACCCCTGCCTCAATGGAGCTGCGTGCATTGACATGGTGAACAGGTAACAGCTCACCCTACAACAGTCCACATTCTCCTGATCAGTGGGAAAATAAACATGTGTAAACCAATAAGTGATAAGTGAAGAAGTATAGTTCTACTTACAATATGGTCAAGCATCATATGTGGAATGAAAATGATCTGTAAACTGATATTTAATGGCACATTACAATGTAGAAAAATGGATGTGCTCACACATAACCATCCCTTTGGCGTGTTTCAGTTATGAGTGTGACTGCTCAGGCACTGGCTTCATGGGAGACCACTGTGAGGAGGACATCCCCGAGTGTGCTTCACTCCCATGCCAGCATGGGGGCACCTGTGAGGAGGGCACCAACGAGTACCACTGCACCTGCTGGGAAGGTGCTACACCCAAGTTCATACACTCCGATTTATGGCGCCGGAAGCTTAAAATTACATTTCTTTTCAATTTAAGAGGGCAATTCCATGCAAAACTGTCACATCCATAACAGCAACTAAATACTATGGCATTGTGTTGGCATTATGGATGTGACAGTTTTGCGTGGAATTGCCCAACATTAGCTTTTTAAACATCTGTTCTCTTTACCATGATATTGACAACATGAAATGTGCACTCAAGAAAGTTAAAAGACCATGTACTGAGATGAGCTTGTTTAGTAGAAGACTATAGGTGAAACATCTTGAAAGGGTCAAGTGTCACGATTGAAATGACTGGTGGAACTTGCTGTTAGATTGGCGTGCATCACTGTCGGTCTGTGTGAGCTGGCTAACATAATGGTCGTTCCAGGTTATGAGGGAGACAACTGTGAGGTGGACATTGACGAGTGTGCGGCTGGCCCCTGTCTGAATGATGGCGAATGCTTCCAGAGGTCTGACCCTGCCAGCTGGGAGGAAGGCTGGGAGTTCAGCTACGCACATGCAGCTGGATATGTCTGTCAGTGCCAGCCTGGCTTCACAGGTTGGTCATTAGTCTGAGAGCACACTAGAGTTGGAGGGCCTTCTCTTCTCGTTTGATAGGAATTTACTATACTACTATACATGTTAGTATGTGCAACTTTATAATTTGGACTAGAAGGATTAGAAAATAGAGAAATCTTTTGCTGTTAGCTAATTGAATTTGGACTTTTAAAGCCACTAAATGTAATGGTCAGGGGTCAGGTCAGAATCTGTAAATGTGTTACTCAGCCAAGCTTATACATAACGTTTGTGAAGCTAAACCTCCTGCTTATCCATAGGAGAGAACTGCTCAGTCGACATTGATGAATGTGAGTCTGAGCCGTGTCAAAATGGAGGGACCTGTGAGGACCTAGTCAATGCATATATGTGTGTCTGCCCTGATGGGTTTACAGGTATGTACATTTATTTCCACATTCTCTATAGTAAACAATGACAACATTAACAGTTGTAAATATTTCAGTGACTGGTTCATGTCTCAGTTAAACACTTCATACTATATACTATATATGTAAGTTCCAAGATACAGTATTTAGATTTGTACTGTATTCAAGGTTGGATCCCTTTGGAACAGAAAGGTCTAGAAGACAAAAATAGAACAGGTTGATGCCTTTTCTGAACCTGACGGTTTTCCTCCTTGTGGAAAAGGTGACTCCTGTGAGGTGAACATTGATGAGTGTGAGAGCCAGCCGTGTCAGAACGGAGGCTCGTGTGAAGACGGGGTGGCCTCCTACACCTGCCACTGCCCTGCGGCCGAGGCGGGCGAGCTGCCCTGGGGCAGCCACGACTGCGACGTCCAGCTCCTGGGCTGTGTAGAGCACGAGTGCCTGAACGCCGCCGCCTGCGTGCCGTGGCTGGAAGGGGACGAGCACCAGCACACGTGCCACTGCCAGCCCGGCTTCTACGACGAAGTCTGCTCCACCCCGACCACCTTCTCCTTCTCCGTGCCCGGCTTCGTCCTCGTGGAGGTGCTGCTCCCCGAGCGGGAGCGCAGGGACGTCGGCGGCGATGGCGGAGGAGGAGGACCCAGCGTCCGCCTGCGCTTCCGCACCACTCTGCCCGACATGACGCTCTTCTACCGGGGCGACGCCGAGAGCTACCTGTCCCTGGAGATCGTGGACGGAGGGCTCAAAGCCAAGGCGGCGTCCGAGGAGATCGCTCTGGAGGCGGCCTTCCCCGGACGCGTGTCCGACGGAGCGTGGAGGGACGCCAGCGTGGTCGTGGGCCGGGGGCTGGCCCTGGTGCTGAAGGGGCCTGGCTGCGACGAGGATGGCTGCTCGACCACGGACGATGGCGGCGGGTCACCCGACGGCCCGTTCTTCCACCACCCGGACTCCTTCACGCACGTCTACATCGGCGGCGCGCCGGACGAGTACCACAAGCACCTGGAGAAGGGCGGAGCCTTCGTGGGATGCATGGAGGACCTGCTCATCGACTCCAACCCCATCCTGCCCCAGAGCCTGCCAGAGGACGCCATGCAGGACATGGAGCTCGGCTGCACCAAGACGGAGTGGTGTGAGGAGGACCCCTGCTCTCAGCGTGGGGCCTGTGTCGACCTGTGGACCAGCTACCACTGTGACTGCCATCGACCTTTCTACGGCAACAGCTGCTTGGACGGTGAGTGGACTGTTCTGCTTTGTATGTCTGAATCTGTGATGACCACATTTTAGGGAGAGGCTGACATATCTTACATTGAAGGTAGAACATGGGAAGGGACACATATTTGAAAGTGTATTTTGGGGGGGCTTTTCCCGCCTCATGCAGATACGGTTGAGTGACAGTAAAGGAGTGGCGGTCAGGATGCTGCTGCTTGCTCCATACCTCCCCCCTGTTGATTTGTCTCAAATGTTCATGCTCTTCCTCTCTGCAGAGTTTCCTTCCTGGACGTTTAGTCACGAGGACACACTGAGCTACGTGTCGTACGACGTGACCGACAGCCATGGCACGGACTTCAAGGTGTCCTTCTTCCTGCGCTCTCTGAAACAAGACGGACTGATCCTTCAGCTCGCCCACCCGGACCAGGAGGATCCCTACCTTAGCCTCTTCCTGAGGCTGGGTCGGGTGATGGTCCTCTCCCATCTGGACGCTTCGCCGCTAATCGCTCCCGTGTTCCTGACGGACGGTGAGAAGCACCTGGTAGAGGTGGATCTAAAAGACGGGATGGTGTACTTTGAGTTCGGAGGCCTGCGCTACAGCTTGGGTGCGTTCCCTGGAGTGGAGGTGGAGGCTGGTGATTTGGCTCATGTTGGTGGACTACCTGAAGGGGAGTTGGAGGAGTGGGGGGGATACTTCAAGGGTTGCCTTCAGGATGTCCGTTTGGACGATGTGCACCTGGATCTGGACGCTTGGAACAGCTCAGTGTATACCACTGTGTACTATCCCAGTGACTCTGGAAACGTGGAGCGGGACTGTCTGAGTGATGACACCTGCAAGGTATGACATCGTACACTAACAGTATCTGCTGGAGCTGAAACTGTGATGGGAAGAGGTGGTGAAATCCTAGCAAACACTAATCCAGTAGCTTTAACATTTCTAACTTTTGTTCCTCAAAATGTATATCTGTTTAGTTCTTGACAAAAAAAAAAACACTTATTGGAAGGTTCAACATCTACTTTAAGTTCTGAACTTGGGATTTCCATGTAATGTGATGGTGTCTGGTTTGGTTTTGAAGGAGGAGCCATGTCTAAATGGAGGAGAGTGCACCATCACCTGGAACGACTTTGTCTGCTCGTGTCCACTGAACTTCACCGGGAAACACTGTGAGACGCGTGTGTGGTGCATGAGTGACCCATGCGTCAATGGGGGACACTGTGTGGACCTACCAGATGGATATGAATGTAAGCTCCAGCATATTGCTCCCCTTTAGGATCCAAAAATAATTACTCCCTAATGACCTTGCGTAGGCTCATTGGCAAAACTTGATTTTTAAAGCATTACTGCCTGTTGAGGCACATGGTTTACTCCTGATGGTCAGTTCTTCTCTGTTTCCACTTGGGTACTTATTGACACAGGCGACTGGATGTTTGCAATTAATCTTCTTAGCATAAGTGTACATTAATGTATATCATAGCACTATGTAATAAAGAGTTTTGTTAGATGGCTGAGTTTAATTAACACCGTGGACTGATACGACCTTTTCTTTCACAGGCATCTCTAATGCGACCTTCGACAACAGTCCACTTCAGTACACTTCCCAGGGTTCGTTGACCGACCCGGTGACCAGCGTCACCATGGAGGTCCGGACGCGAACGGAGAACGGGCTCCTCCTGCATGCCTCCAACGGGGCCGAGCTCCTACTGGTGGGGCTTCTGGACGCAGCGCTGAAGGTGGAGATCCACAGCGAGAACAGCGTGGAGGCGTTGGAGTTTGCCGGGCAGCGGAGGGTGTCGGACGGCCGCTGGCACAGGGTCCAGATCTTCATGACCGACCCCGAGCAGGACGCCTCGCCCTGGGAGATCCTCGTGGACGGCATCACGGACGGGAGCAGCGCCCCGCTACTGGCCGGCGGCCTCCACTTCCTCAACGAGGCGGGTAGGCTGGTGACCCTGGCGGAGAGTTTTAAAGGGTGTCTGGGAGCGGTGAGGGTCGGGGGGGTGTACCTGCCCTTCGTGGATGACCTCCACCCGCCACAGGCCGGCCGCTTCCACCGGGTGGGAGACGAGGCCGTCCACGCTGGGTGCTCCAGCGCTCCCGTCTGCGACTCTGACCCCTGCCGGAACGGGGGCGCGTGCGAGGACCTGTTTGACCTGTTCGGCTGCGCGTGTGCGCCCGGCTGGGAGGGGCTACAGTGTGAGCTGGACACAGACGAGTGCGCCTCGGAGCCTTGTGTCCACGGCCACTGCACGGACTTCCAGGGCAGGTTTGAGTGCACGTGCCACGCGGGTTATGCGGGCACCACCTGCGAACAGGACGTGGACGAGTGTGAGGAGGGCGGCTGTGAGAACGGAGGCACCTGTGTGGACGGAGTCAACCAGTACACCTGCACCTGCCCACCGGACTACAGTGGCCACCACTGCCAGTGAGTTCACCCTGGGATATAGAAATGGAGATATCTTTGTCCATGTTCCAGAATAGTTTTGCCTCACAAAAAACATACATCACTGAACATACAGTATTCTATATGGTTGAACAGACTCATTATAGGTGCCTCTCATTAAGCACACCATAAATACATCTTTCCCTCAAAACATAGTGGTAATACGACTTTTGACATCTTCTTGCAGATGGAACTACCCTCCTCTTCCATGTGAGGAGTTGGAATGTGCCAACGGTGGCACGTGCCATGATGAGGTTTGGGGGGGCACCTGCACTTGCACTGCAGCCTTCACAGGTTATAGGTGAGGTCCCTCATAGAACTCGATATGAACAGATTGTGTACATAACCTTTACCAATAACACAGCCTTTTATGAGTCTTAGCCTGGAATTGAATTTATGGATATACTCTAAGGGCTTATGGCTACTAACATGTCTAGATATACTGTAGTAAACTAATTACTTAAGAAAACTACACTAAACATCGACTTTTCATATTGTCCATTATTTTCATATACGTTGCGGCACCTAAATGGACACTGTGCTGAAGTCTTTGTTCCTCAATTAAAAATGAACTGTGTGTACTGTGTGTACTGTGTGTAAAATGAACACTAATTGGGCCTCACCACAAAGCAAATGTTCTACCTGTTCTATCAAATCACTTCAGCATCTTATTATCTTATCAGTCAGCAAGCTCTCCCAGTCTCTTAAAAACAAACAGTGAGTTGCTTTTGACCTCAGCAGTCAGCACACAAACATATCACTGCACTTTGCACACTGAAGACCCAGTCCTGTCCATCTCCAGTGACACTGCTCTTGCTCCTTGACCGCAGGTGTGAGACAGAGGTGGACGAGTGTGCCTCCAACCCCTGTCTGAATGGAGGGTCCTGCGTTGACCGGCTCAACAGGTTCCAGTGCCTGTGTCCAGCAGGGTTCAGTGGCTCACACTGCGAGACCAGTGTATGCATCACTCTTTTCATCCTAAAGGAGATATGTAGAATACTGTGCATTATATACAGTACAATGAGTACATATGTATAAGCAGTATATATACACTGTCCTAATGTTATAGTGCATGGTGACATTTACTTGTGCTGTGGCTTAACTTGTTTACTCCCTGTGATTGTCTCTTCTTTGTGTGTGTGTGTGTGTGCAGAAGCAGCCCCAGCGCGAGCGCTTCCCTTGGCTGGTGTTGATCATCCCCCTAGTGTGCTTTTGTGTGCTGATCCTGGTCATCGGCTTGATCTTCATTCTGCTCACTGCCCGCCGCAAACGCCAGTCCGAGGGGGCCTACAACCCCAGCCAGCAGGAGGTGGCCGGTGCACGCCTGGAGATGGACAGCATGCTCAAACTACCCCCCGAGGAACGACTCATATGACCCCTCCTCTCCTTCCTTATTCCCTAAAAACACTTCTGTCCCTGCTGAACTGGACATGGACTATGTTTTGAAAGGAGAGGAAACAGATCGCACTAGATCCCTAGAGGGATGGTAGATCCTATGGATTTGAGTTTCAGGACGCCCACTATGGAACTTCCTCCGTGGAAAGTGGTGATGAAGACCACTTGTTTGAGCAGAGTCCCGAGGCTTTGTCCCTGCACAGTTAGTTTGGGGAAGGGGGAGGACAGGAGAAAGGCCTGTATGAAGTCATGATTAGAGAAAGTTCTGTTGGCACATCTGCCCTTGAGCTTTTGGGTTGAAGGTCAGCTCTACTTCATGACAACAGAGACAAAAATGAGCTTTACCCAAAAACTACCCCAGAATGCACTGCGGTGAGCACCCATCCATGTAGAACCCCCAAAGCTAACCACCTCAACTTGATCCCTGGTACGCTGTCCAGATCTAACGCTTGGATCATCTCGTCGGGGGGTTCTTACTTATGGATGTGGATGTTGTATAGTTTGTATATTTTGTGTATATTTTTATCAGACTCTGGACGGAGATGATGGAGACTCACAGACACAAAAGGGAGATTCTACTGGACATTCTTAGACAAGGACGAGTTGCTTTCTTATGTTTACACGCAGTGGAGAGAAAACCCTGTTTCTAAGCAACAAGTTTCTCCACACAAAACTATGGCTTTAGTTGCTGAGCGACCCCCGAGGTATTCAAATGAGCCACTGATCCGACAATCAATAAGAAGTTGTTCGACAAAGTAAATTCCTACTGCAGATTCATCAAACAGTGATATTTGAGTGTGTTAGACTGCATTGGTCCCAAAATAAGAGACAATAATCCTTTGAATTGTTTTGGAGTTCTGGATCACACTAGAACTGCCATGTTTAGTGCCACACTAGTAATCCAGTTTCCTCCTACAAATGATGTCAGCAAAAACAAAATGGTGCTATAAACATTTGAGGCATTTGTATATGATGAAATGAAATGTCGTGGTGTATGTATAGTTCATGGGAACAGACACTTAGAGGAAGTTTCTAGTGGGAATAGGACAGACAGTCCACTCACCCCAGATGCTGTTGCTCTTCCAGTGGTCTCTGAAAGCAATCAGTTAAAAAAACGTCAAACAGTGACAAACAGTTCACATGACCATAACACAGCACAGCCCTATCACTGTAACACTGCACAGAACATTCGGTATACGTATGGCTACATGCTGACCATGGCATTGGCTAACACCAAGAAAAAACATTCTTGCTTGTCTGTCAGTATGTCACAGACACAGTTATGGCATGTGGTTCTTATATGATCATGTCAGCAACTACATGGGTAGGCCTCCTTGACGTCAGTGTTGTCTGAGTGATGATTTCAGAAGTGCATCAAGAGGACCACTTCAGTAGGGCAACCAAACAGGTCAGCCACTGTACCAGCTGGGCTACACACACTATACCAGCTGGGCTACACTGGGCAGAGAGCATGTTGCAACAGTTAGCTTCCATTGTAATCAATGGAACTAGCTACACCAGATGCAGAAGCGGTGCGCACAATCAAAAAAATGAGATGGGTCGTCTAAAACTATGTTTTATGATTCGCAAACAGAATGCGTCAGTTGCATGCCTGATGTAGCCCGGCTGTAAGACTGCAACTCAGGTCAGTAAATGTTTCTCACTGCAATATTCCCACAGCAGTAATATTTGTATATTTGTGTACGGTATGTATAATTTCTTGTGAATACCCCCATACACAAACAAAAATTAAGTGTACAGTGCTACTGGATATGCACTACAACACTACATGAATGTCTCTCTTCACACACACACACACACACACACACACACACACACACACACACACACGTTATGTTAAACACAAATACACAAAAGCAACTTGTGTTTATGAGCACCTTTAATTGAAAACACATTCAGATCAATTTGTGCATAAATATAGTTCTAAAGTAGAAATTAAGAGTTTGGTTCCAAAATGCTATATCTCCATTTTTAAAAACATGAATAAATCATTATGTCAGGTAATATCAATGCAAATGGCAAATTGCAGTTTTGCTGTTTTGATTAAGTGAAGATAAATCAAACAACAATAACCCAATTACAGTTGCACTGAAATTACCTGGAAAACAAATGCAAAAGAAAATTCATTGAAATGGAGGATGTAGCGTTTTGAATTCAAACTCTTCAAATGTCAGCAAACACAAGGTTTTGAACACAACAAAACAGTATGTTCCTGTCTCATCACACCTATTCACTGGGTTTTATGTCTTTCTGTTGAATACATACACAGACAACACCTTTATAAGATTTAACAGATATACTGTAGAACAATCTCTCACCAAGTATTATACAGTTTGATATGTTTTGCCAAACTGCAATGGTACACAATGGTTTTACACAGATTGCTTCAGATACTTATTTAAAATAGAAAGCAAATGTTAAAAGGTTATTATAACAGCAGGTCAGTCTTAGCCTATGAAATTCTTTATAAAGCATTGTTCTCTTTGTTTCAAACTGCTTCAGTGCTTGTTTACTTGGTTTAATACATGTCTTTCACCTAACCTCAGAAAAATGTCTTGTTGGCCTACTGTTTATGGACTTTGCCACCACATTTGTAATGTTTTAATGGCATCACAGGCATTCTGCACTGCACTGAAATATTTCACAGCAATGTTGTACAGCTAGACTGTTATAGACATTTTGTAATGTGAAGTGTGTGTGAAATATTCCAATCAAGAGATTCTCCTAATAAAGAGAAATACTTTGGTATGTCTGGAATGGACAGTGTGGTTCATTAAGGTAGGCTGCTGCTGCTATATGCAGAATTTTGGCAAGCAAAAAAAAAAAAAAAAAAATGCATTGCACTGCACTTTACAGCAGAAATGCAGTAATTTGGACATGAAGCGGCATTGTTGCCTATATGTAGCCTATAGCCTATATAACTGCAAGGGAATTTTAGTTTGTTTTATATCCACATTGCTTATCTTCTTTGAATATATTTTTCTCAATTTATTCCAACTGTTGTTGTCATTATTAATGTTAAGGGCTAATGTCCCTTTCAGAAAATAACCGCATTAAAACTACAGTTATAGTCTGCTGTCATTTTTTTTTCTTTTCAGAACAAAGCATTATGCAGTAATGGTACTACAGTACACAATCCAGCAATGCAGTAATTTCCAAGCCTACTGTGCAATTACAATGTCATTTTTTAATGTCCAAAATACTGCATTACTGTTATAAAATGCAAGGAAAGGCAAAATTTGCATTTGCAAATTTTTTTTTTTAAAAAATATCAAATTTGATTTGGATTCTTACATCTGGCTATATAGGCTTACATTTGCTCACATTCATGATCATGTGGTAGGAATGGATCAACAGCTGATGTGACCACAACATAATTCCTAATGAATGCTCCTGTGCTTCACATACTCTAAGTCAACGTTTTTCCCGAAAGTCTTAAAATAGACCCAGTCTGTATTTTATACACAAGCATTAGCCTATCTGTTTAAGTCAGTGAGCCCATACCATTGCATCGTCAGTTGCTCTGCTGCCTTTAGGACGATCTTATTGAAAGATTGACATGGACAGGTGTCAGGCTACAGCTGAACAACTTCCGGAGGACGGGAGAGGATTTCCACAGTTCCACCGACTGGACTGTTTCAGAGTACATTTTTGGAAGAAATGCTGACATGTCTTTTAACATGATCCTTTCAGTAACATATGATGAAATCAACGAGAGCAACACGTTCACTAACGGGGATTGCATTTCTGGCCACGTCACTTTAGATGTTACGAAGAAAACGAAAATAAAGTCCTTTCGGATTAAACTCAAAGGGAAAATAAAGGTTCAATGGAGGGTAGCATGTAGTCGTGGAATAAGGCCATCATCTAAGGGCTACGACGACGAAGAGACACTTATCAAGTCAGTCCAATACTTTGTTGGAGGTAAGTGACGCGTGTTTTCGTCCCTTTAAAAGAACAAAGCAACAGACATTTACCCTCATATTCATAAGTGTTGCTGTCTAGAATATTAGGCCTATAGGTTGGCATATAACCCAGATAGCGAAATCAGATTGGCAGACAGCGGACCGCTGGTGTATAGGCTGCCGGTGGAGTGCCACTTGTGGTCCGCCACTGGACCACCATCTCCTCAAATTTAATTTGTCATAAATACTAATAAAATGTATTAAAATGATATATGGAGTATAACTGAACAAATGAAAAAGACTTTAGACCAATAGTGGCAAAATATTGGGCAATTTGTCTGCAACCCGCCAGCTGACCGCCAGATCTGCCCCCAGTGCCCCCTTGCTATCTGGGTTATAGTCTATATCCATTCATAGCCTACTATTGACGAAGTGAATGTTTTGTCAGACTAGGCATATTAGGCTTACTCAATTGTAACATCCCCAGGCTTTTTATTATGACATAGCACACAATTAAGGGAGATTTTGCAAATATTTGACCTAAGAACAATCATTTGGCTAAGCAGTAGTCACTGTCACTTTACTTAGAGCTGACAAATAACACTTATGATATTCCAGCTGTTTATAATTGTGTGCTGTACGGAGATGTATAAATTATTATAACTTTATTACATATTATAGCTATAGATATATATAGGACTACAGTAGAAGTCAAAACTCTATGCATCACTATACGCATTCAGCAAAGCAAAGTAGTTATAATGCATCATAAAACTGACAAGTGAGTGACAAGTGAGTAGGCAGGTCTTGACATATTTATAATGCATTATTCAGATTAAAATTATAATCATTCAAAATTGGCTGTCATAATGCATCATGAAGTTGGTTGACTTGTGAATACATATAGATGGTAATAAAGAGCATTACAATGCTTTATAGACACCTTATAAAACATTATGAATGCATTCATATGGCGTTATAAATACAACCTTTATAGAAAGTGTTATCGATTTCTGATAGATGAAAATAATGGTGCATATGATATATTGAGGAATGAACTCGAGAGATGAGACAGTGTGACTAATAGAGGCATTCACTGATGATGTCCCAGGAGAATGAGAGAGGAAAGAGAGGAATTAGCCAAATTGAAATAGATTCCCTACACTGAGCTGAGATCTAAGACGACCAGTAATGGTGTTGAAGGGAAAACTAAGCTAAACTAAACCTTAAATGAAATCTGTTGGATTTCTGAAAACGGTCTTAACACTGGAAGGTACCAAATCAGCAAAGTTGTTGTAAGTGTTTAAGTTAGGCCTAGTTCGGTATTGAGACCCCATGATATGTTTTCATTTTGTTTTATCCATAAAAAGACTCTCACAGAGTCTGGACATTTATGTATTTTAATTATAAATCATGTTTCATCAATAATTTGTGTAGATGCTGTGGATGTTCTTTTGGCCTACAGGAAAATTGTTTTACAACTTGCTCTACCTTAGCAGTACTAATCATACTTTTTCCCTTTATACTGGTGCTTGTTGTAAAAATAGGCTACTAGGAATAATATCTACAGATCTATCTGGCACAATGTGAAACAATGTCATTTTTTACATGAACTCTTTGCAGGTGACCTTGGCACTCCACTATTGACAGATCACAATGGGCAGCCTTGTAAGTATGGTAAAGTAGCATATCAAACTGTATGCGTATGTTTTTCTAATAAACCTGTTTACATTTTCAAAAACACCCAAATTTGTATATTTCAGATTCCAATACAATTGCACCAGGACGTCACCTATTCCCCTTTACCTTTGATCTACCTCAAGAGTGTGTAAATTCTTAAATTCAAATAAATAAATAAATAAATATAAAATCCTTGGTATGTCCATTTACATGTTACCATGTTTTATATTTTCTCTTTTAGAAAAATGCCTCCTTCTTTCAAAGGAGTGCATGGCAAGATTGTTTATTTCCTGGAGGCTAAATTGACAAGATTGATGCGGATATCAAGCAAAGACAGAATAGAGTTCACCTTTGTCCCAAAACCCAACCCTAGCAACAGAGTAGCGCAGGTAACATTTCTATGCACATTAATCTTGATCACTTGGCTGACATTTTCTGAAGGTTTTGAAGGTAAGATTATTTCTTGAGTAGCAAAACAATACACATAATCTTAGCAACATCTCCATTTTGCAACTTAATCTCTAAGGCCAGTTTGCAGTTGCCTTTTGCATGTTATTATTAGCATTTTACACTCATATGTAAACATATATGTGTATGTAAACAGAATTCAGACATTTCTTGTAAAGTACATGTCACAGAGATACATTTGACTTAGAAATAAAATTGGTGTTCATTATTCATCCGAAAAATAAACTATTTAGAAATAAGCTGGTTATTGTTTTTCATCAGGATGATTTCACAGACAAGAGCTGGACCTTCCAGGATGGGATTGTGTCTAATATAAAAGCAGGCAGGAAGTGTCATTTAGGTAGGCACCATTTGTCAAGGTCTTCTGTAAAGCCTTTAGGAGCTGTGTGAAGAAGGTTTAAAGACATGTTCCTTCTAGGACGTCAGATGTAACCATACAACACACCATAGTCAGAGAATTTCTGAAAATGTTTTCTAATGGAAGTGTCCAAACAGATCTACCAGAGCAAATTCAACAAGCTCTCAGAATTGCCTGTTTCGTAGGCTACCTAAACCCAATTTACCCCTAAAAATACCCCTTTTTGTCATTAGCCCATATTTTCTTGTCCGTTTGATTTAGGTGTACTGTAAATGGTTTCAATTCATGACATGCCTTCTGCGTAGGGAGCTAGGGATCTAGGGATTGTATTTATATAAATATTAAAAAAAAAAAAAAATTAAATTCCAATTAATTTATCAATACATTTTGCTATGCATGCACACACATTTTTTCTCTGCTGATGCTTGTGTTCAGTTGACACACATACATACTGTTATGTTTCCTGTAATAATGTATAAACATATTTCCAGCATTAATAAATATTTTTTGGGGAACTTTGATGTATGTGATGTGCAGCCTATGGACAATAACATGCAGTACATTGTTACTTCAGTGCCTCAGCATTTGCTCTGACTTTTCCTTCTCGTTTCCTCCTCAGGAGAGGGGCTAACAGTCACAGGAACAACTCAGAACACCTCAAGCAGTCCAGTCAGGCTTAACTTTCGCCTGTGCCAGGTCCAGGAATGTTGTGCACAAAACCAACATTGGAGCCATGACTCCCAAGATGTCCTGATTGAAAGAAGTGACATTATTGGTCCATTTAGGACTGCAAATGTGACAGAAGTGCTGAAAATCCCATGCAACATCCCTGCTTCTCTTCTCAACTGTAGGCTCATGAAAGTAGAGTACAAACTATGGGTAGGCATCCATGAGGGAATAATACTACATAGTTTTATTTTTGCTTTATTTTACATGTTTGCATAATCGGAGTGTTTTGGTAACATATTTGACATGGAATTAGGAGCTTTACAGTACAGACGGTATTATTAATTGCGACTGTATGAAATGCATGCTCTTTACTGCATTTGTCATGCAGGGGAAACTATGGGCCCTGTCTTACCATCGGTGCAAATCAGCACCACCAACACAAATGTCTTTGCTATCTTCAAACTGACACAGTGGTCATTTTTCTATTGTTGGGGATTTTTTAGTTATGCAGGCTGAAAGTAGTTGCACCTACTCATCCTAGTTTGGCCTTCATCAATAGTGCTAAGCTATGGCCAGCCAACGCTAGGCCAAGCATCAAGCAATAGCCCTCAGGTCTGAAGTCAATGGCACAGTATTTCACAGTAAGCCTCCTTGAGAAGCCCAGTAAATTGCTTTTGAAGACTGCTCTGTCAGTGACCTTTACCCACAAAGGTTGCATTGTTAGCGATTTTGTTTTTGATGGTGAATAGGCTTGGTTGTTGATAGGCCGCTGTAGGTAAATCCCCTACCTATAGCACCTCTCATGTATATATCTAAAAACAAGTTATTTTATGCATTATGAACAGGACAGGAATGGGATATGCCCAGTATAGTGAATCCCTAAGCAAAGACTGTGCTGTGTGTTTATTACCCAGTGTTCTTCTGTTTTGTTATTCACTCATTTAAATCGGGGTGAGTGTTGCTGTGGTGTTCATTTCCTCTGCCAATATAATGGTGTTAACATGTGTGAATGTAGAAAGGAAATTGGCAAAATAGTATTGAGAGTATTTAGAGTTTACAGTTTTACCAAAAGTTTATTAGAACAGAGCGTAAAGCATGAATGTGCCATGTGGAACACTTGGTAAGCGCATTGGGTACACATAACACACTGCATATAGTATGTAGCACTCTTTAAGGTACCTGAAGTGCTTTATTGTGAAGGTGAGCCTTCACAATAAGGGTACAAATCAATTGTTTAACTCGAGGGGAGGTGGAAAATGAGAGTATTTCCCAAATGGTGGAGTATCCCTTTAAGACCAAATCTATACTGCTGCTCAGCTTTAATGAGTCCTTTTGGTGCCGTCTGTGAAGCTTACATAAGTGTGCACATCACAGCCACAAAGTTTTCCTCATAAGGTTTCCTTAAAGGATCATATGGATGGTACTTCATTTCTTTTGCAGGTATATCTTGAGGGAAAACATTCGTTCGACTCGATTGTATTTGGCGTGGAACTCCTTCCTCCACGACAACAGGGCGGTCAAAGCAGTTTCTCGGAGCAATCGAGGAGCACCAGCCAAGCGTCTCAGGTTCTCCACTCTTCCTTACTCTGTGGTAGCCCCCTTCCTGCTGACATACACCATCTCTTCACAAAGTAAAATAATGTGTTCTTTTCAAGATACATTTCAAGAGCCAATGGCATATGAATCTTCACTGAGGTTGCAATAAGGTCTGTGCCAGAATATACACAGAAACAAGGCTCAGTTCAAAACAAGAATTGGCAGCTCAACAGTATTTGAACAGCAAATGTTTTACATTTGAAAGTTTTTTTCCACCAGCAGTAGAGGTCTTTATTTTACAATTTTGTAAAGTTTATTTATGAGCAATGAGCCTTTAAGTGAGAGAGATTGGCAGGCAATGAGTGGGAGAAAGAGCTGGAGTATGATGGGGGAAAGACGGGGAAGTGGGCCATACTTTTACCTTGCGCTCCGGTAAAAATGCTGCTGCTCCTTGGGCTACGGCTCCTTCACTTTTCCCACTTCTAAAGTTCATGCCTACTCTTTTACTTTGGGTTAGTGTCAGAGAGCTATTGAAAAGTCCATCATTGTTCCATAAGACATTTTTTGGAAATATGCATAATGAAAGTTTTTCCAGTGTTCATTCCTATTAGATGGTGCAAGGCAGTCTGTTTTTTTGCCAATGATAGTCTATTAAATATCCAGTTTCGAGCACACTGGAAAGATAGATGGGATCCTTACTCAAATAGCTTACTACTATTTAATAATTAAAATAATTAAAATAATTTAATAATTAATAATTAAAAGTCTTAGCCAGTATTGCTCCACTGCGATGTTAGTTGGCCATGTGCAACAACACAGTTCAGGAGGTATATTCAATAACAAAAGGTCTCATGACATTTCAGTATATTAAAGGGTAATAAGATAGTTGGGTTGTTGGGTTATTTTTTACTTTTGCCTCTGATTGCAATAGGACAGCAGAGATAGACAGGAAATGAGTGGGTGAGTGGTGGAAGTCGGATCTGGGAATGACCGTGGGTTGGAATCAAACCTGGGTCCCCATAAACGCCTACTGTAGACCTGCCACTTGGAAGTAAACCAAGTGAACCAAACTAGGGAAGTAATCACTTTATCTTCTCAGAATGCAGACCATCAGAGGATTTTAAGATGGCACATAGGATGCTATGAACCCCACTGAAATGAGTTCAAGCACATCCTTCATCTCTTCTAGTCTCTGAACTCTAGTTGGTGTTCTCCCTGCCCAGTCCTTCACTCAGTTTCTTATCGTACCTTATCTTATTTTTCTCAGTCATATCATTTCATTTGGGGATGTATCTATTCATGTATTTGAATGTTTATTTTACATGTGTAAAATGTGGTGCTTTGGATGCTTGTATAGAATTCAAGAAAATAAACAATTGATTCATTTTATGGGAACTACAAAATAAACTGCAAAATATAACTTAAAAGGCTTGTTTCAGAGAATTATCTGTATTTTAACAAATTGTATTGCCAATGTTAGGATGTCTCCCATTTCCATGGATGTAGACATAAGGCCAAACTTCAACTCAAATTATTCTACCCAAACTTATTGAGTAGAATGTTATTTTATGTTATTTCACTGATTTGAATTATGTTGTCTAAAAATGAAATTGTGTCTTCCTTTTGCACTAACTGTATTGTAGGCTGTTACTGTACAACTATTTTTCTTGGAATTCATACTACAGGGGCATTTTTTTACCACTGTGTTGCTTCACCTCTGCATTTAATAACATTCTGTAAATGTTTAGGAACTCAGGAGATCAGTTGTTAGTTTTGAGAATGAAATGTGGTCCCATTCCTGCCCGATAAAGGATTTCAGCTGTCTGTCAACAGTCTGGGGTCTTCTTAATCATGTTTTTCATTCCATGATGCACCCAATTAGACAAGTCTGGACTGCAGACAGACCATTTTAGCATCTGGACTCTTCCTCTATGTAGAAATACTGTTTAAATATGTGCAGAATTCATTTTCAATTTTTTTTTTAAATATTCAAGGCATTCCTTGAAAAGACATTGTCTGGATGACAGTATATGTTGCTCAAACTCTGTGTACATCATTCAGAATTGATTCCTACCTGCACAATGCCCATGCCATAGGCACTAATGCACCTCCACATAGTCATGGATGCTGGATTTTGAACTGAGCACTATAACAAATTGGACAGTTAAATAGTCTCTCTCCTCTTTAGCCCAGAGGAGTCCATGATTTCCAAAAAGAATGGCAAATTTTGAGACTTTTCAATTTGTGTGTTTTATAGCATTTGCTGCTAATATCAGTTTCACTGTTACGATATGATATGCTAATGATGTTAAAAATGCTAATAATCACCAGCCACACTTTGAGATGGTCGCAAAAAGTCTTCATAAATAATAAAATTACCAATTCAGATAGTTATGTTTTGCTTTGAAATTTTCTCAAGATTTCCCTCAATGACATGGCTCAGTGAGGCTTTGAGGTCAGTCATGAATGAGACCATGATGGCAGACCTGGACCTGGTGCTCACTGACCTGGGGAAAAGGTCCAGCAGAGCGAGCAGGCCATGAGGGGGACCATGGGGAGGCTGCAGCAGGACATCAGCTGGAGGACTCCAGACAATCTGAGAACGAAGAGAGGAAACAAGACAAAGACTGGAGGCCGCTGCAGAGGCTGTGAGAAAAGATGTGCCACGAGTCCACGAGGTTGTGAAAGATACACAGGCAAGTAAGCAAGGACCACTATTGTGTTACCTGGAGGCTCACTGGAGTATTTTCTGAGATACAATCCACACATTAGATACAATTAGATTTCTGAGATACAATCCACGCATTAGTCTGCAGCCACAACATCCTGGTAAGCTGTTAGGAGAGATACGTGAGGAAAAAATATACATAGAAAAGTGGTAGCAGTACGTAGAAATGCCGAGATAAAAGATCCAAACTTAATGTGATGAACAGGAAAAGAGTGTTCCATGAATGTTACACACATGGTTAACTATGATTGATGAAACATGTAACGAAATACAAGCACACCCTTAATGGTAAAGGACTGGAGAGGACCTGAGGCTGTGAGGATATGTGCACTTTTAATAGTGTGATAGTTAAACAAAAACATCATCAAAATAAAACAAAGAAAAACAAAGTGCTCCATGTATGTATAAAAGACAGAAGTTCACATTTCTATAGGAAACATTCTTTAAGGAGAATAGGGGATATTGGACAATGCAAAAAAATCATATTCCTGAGGTTATTAAAGCTGATCACTCAAGTATCACCCCCTTGTGGAGGTTTTGAATTTAATACCCACTTTAATCATGGGAGACTAAAGCTGAGGATTGACAACACTGACAAAATACTGAGTTACAACTGACTAAAAATGAACAGAACTGCCAAAACAGCGATCCTTGAGGATAGACGTTAATAGCCTCAGTCATTTTTTCTTTACTTAAAAGCAAAGTCATGTAGACACACTTTTATTGAACATACATTTTTTTAAAATGAAGCTACACATACGGAGTTTCCTTTTTGCTGTAAGGCAACATTTGTAGACAAGGATTCATCAATTCTGTGACTGCTATGCTAATGTCCCCAAGTGCTTAGTCTGAGAGAGAGAGAGAGAGAGAGAGAGAAAGAGAGGGGGGTGTGCCTTACCCAGATAATGTGCATCAAACAGAACTGACACCCAGCTAAAAGTCTAGACGGACTGTCCCTAAAAGCATTTCTTTGTTAGTACGAGAGCTACCTACTGTAGTTACAAAGTTCTTATGACAGAAATTACCAAAGATCACTGTTGTTTATTACAGTCTTATACACTTCCGTGAGTTTTGAAATGTAACAAAATAAATGGTTACGGCCCATGAAAATATATGATGACCTCATGTGAACTATTAGGTTCTTCTGGGTTTCAAAGCAAACACTGTACTAACTAACAACATTTGTTCTGGGACGTTGACCACTTAAACATGGTTTGATTTTTAAAATGTGAGTGATTTTCTAATTTGATTCTTAATAAATACTTATGCACTGCACATGATGTACATCAATTGATATATCACACAGAGTACAGTCTTTTAGTATTCGTTATGTTTGCCAAGCTCCGTCACAACAAGAAAACAGTACCGCTCTGAAGTGTAGTGTAGTCAGCAAAACAACACTGCTGAAGAGCTGCTGAAGTGATCAGTGCAGTCGTCCTGTAATATGCACAGGAAGAAATGCCTCTGCGAAACAAGAGTTCCCTTTCAGTAACCTGTAAAATCAGTAATCTGTATTGTCCCATTGAATCTCTATATGTGCAGAGAGCAAGTTCATTTCCACCGATTAAATCTAAAGTATCCAGAGATCTGTATTTTTTTTCCTTTAGTGTCCTTATCCTTCCAAAGCATCATGGTGTTTCAGTAACAACTCTGCAACTCACATCTTTCCTTATAAACTACAGTACATGTGATGGAGCACTCATGAAAGGTATGTTGTTCTTCTTCAACTTAAAACTGGCATACTGTAATTCAATAAACTGGTAGAAAATGTCAACCCTATTACTGTTTAGCAAAACTTTGTTGGTGTTGAGCATTAAGCTTACCTAAACAAACAAATAAACAGTTGTTTGGCTAAACTGTAGTTGTAATTGTAACTGTAGCTGTAGGGCTAGCAGCAGTCTGAATACACAATCAAGAGGCTGTTCATTATTTCAGTGGGAATCCTGGCCATGATAATATAACAATACAATATTTTGGTCTTTTCAGGATTGCAAAATGTAGTGATGGGCTGTTAGTACAATAGTAGTTTGGGCTTACCAACCTAGAGGCATACTAAGCAAGAGCAGTATTCGCCAGACTAGGAAACACAATTCAGGTTGACTATCAGACTTCAGACAGTAAGGATGCAGGCCCTCAAAAATGTCAAAAAAAAAAAATGCCTTACCTGATTAACGTTACTATGCTGATTAATTCTCTTTTTTCATGAGGGTGACCAGACCCTTTGGATTGCGACAAATCATCATAGGCTGGGAGTGGCATTGCACTTCAAAAGCAGCAGATACAGTAAAACAGTCTTCTCAAAGACTCAGAAGGCCAACCAAAACAAAACAAAGACAAAAACAATGATTATTGGCAAAGAAACAGAAGCAAACAATGACTGTGCACAGCTGATCCGTTTTTTTCCTCTTATATCCACCTCAAACGAACAACAACACGTTGCTGATGAGGCCTACCCTGGATAACTGCAGTGATTTGGACATAGCGCTACTATGAGAGAAAGCTTATACATGTTTTGAGTTTGCCTCCCTAATCCAGTGAATGTCTCTTCAAAAAAGGCAACTTCAGTTCTCCATTTTAGGATCCGCCTGCACAGCTTATAAACACAATATCGAATGTGCCATCGGGCTGCTCGAGACACCGTTCCTCCGTCTTTAGTAAATATCGGAATGACGCCTCATCGGTGCCAAGCCAAAGAAAGCGAGGAGACGCGACTGGCCTTGAAGGGGCAGGTGGACAATAACGCACGCACCCACGCACCGCAGTCCCTCCCCACTGATGGGGGTGGTGGGCTTCTTCCCTTCCATACGGGCGTCTCGGCGGAGGCAAAAAGGCAACCGACACGAAAGCGGAGTTATTACGAAGCTGAAGGGGCTGCTCTTCTGCAGTCATGAGGGAGAACGAAAGATCTGAGGAGAGAGACAAGGTGTAGTAGTCCACACCCATGTGTAGCGTGCGTCATGTACACACACACGCACACACACACACACGCGCACACGCAAGTGGGCAGCTGAGGATTTAAGAGTGTCCAGATTTCAGCCCCAACACACACACACACACACACACAAACCCACCCCTTCAGCACTCTTCAGCTCTCTTCTGGTCAAGTGACTTGCACATACATACACACCCAGCGCAGTCTGTCATTGGTCAGCAGCAGATTGATTGATTGATTGACCAGACAGCAGAGGGAGGCTGGTTGTGTTCTTTGTTTCTCTCTTGGAGGGGAGGATGAGGAGGGCGTGGACTAGTCAAACGTCTCCCAGTGCCTGCGCAAGTTCTCCACACGTTTCTTCGGAGGCGCTGCAGGAGTGACCGCAGGTTTGGCCATGGCCAGCAGGTCACTGAAAGGGTCCTGGGGGGGCTGGTCGGCGGCGGCGTCCTCCCCCCCAGCTAAGGGCTTTGGCAGCGGACGTGATGCCGGGGACGGCGGGCGAGTCCAGCAAACTGGACAGGGCCCCGCTGCTGCAGGAGGACGGAGGCGGGCCCGTGCGGGCGAAGGCAGGATGCCGCAGGGCCCCGAGCGCGTGGGGGGGCAGACCGGGCCCCGCTGAGGAGGGCTGGCGGAACATGCCGGGCGGCGGGGTGTGAGCCGCGTGGAAGTAGCCGCCCGTGGCGGGGGACATGTAGGCCGCGCTGAAGGGGTTGCTCCCCACCACGGGGGAGTAGGACCTGTGGGGGGCGTAGGGCATGCCGGGCTGGGCGAAGGGGTTCAGGGACACGTGGGGGAACGGGGGCAGGCTCTGGGGGTACGGCCGCGGCTGCTGCTGTGCTGGCGTGTCCCCGCGTGGTCCGACTCCCCGGCAGCGGAGGTGGACGAGGAGGCCGACGCTGCGCTCGTGCTCAGAGGGTCCAGCAGGCTGAGCAGGTCCACCTCCTGCTTCATCAGGTCCGTGTCCTGGGCAGTGGAGGAGGAGGAGGACGACAGCGGGGACATGTTGAGGGCCTGCCGGAACTCTTGCCCGCCCGCACTCCGCGCGCCCTCCCTCGGCTCGCCACCGCCGCCCGCCTGCTTGGACGCCCGCGGCAAGGGCACAGGAGGCGCCAGCACTTTGCCCGGCTCGGGGGTCTTTCGGCCTTGTGGCCGCGGAATGGGGATGCAGCCTCCGTCTGGGGGCCTCTCCTGGCCGGGGCCGCCGCTGTCCGCGCTGGGTGGCCGGGGGTCCGGGGGCTCCAGGGGGGGCACTGACAGAGGCCTCTCCCAGGTGGGGGAGGTGCGGCCAGGCACGGCCATGTCATCCAGCCCCTGGCTCCACAGCTTGTTGTAGGGGTTGGAGTGTTTGAGTCCTGGTAGCGTTCGTGTCCGCTCACTGCCACTGAGGTCCATCCGCTATGACAGAAAAAACACACACACATGGAGAGGTCACCTCACGTTAAGTGTATGTGGACATGATAGCATTTCACAATTCACAATTCCGACAATTGGAGTACCCCACTATCAGTGGTGTGTTTGAAGATTACATTAAACCCTTCCTTCTGCATTTTAAAGCAGCGCAAATTTTAGGAGAGCGGTTCTAAATGGTCAGTGTTATTTCTGACCTGATAGCTGAACTTGGCCTGCTGTTCCTCTGGGTCTTTCGGGAGCCTCAGGTCCTCCAGGCTCTTGGCAAGGCTGAGCTGTTGGCTCTCTGTCTCCCCCTCCTGGTAATTGAGGATATCGCCCAGGAGGTTGACGTCCGAGTACTTCTCCCTGACCGGACTGGGGGGAGCCGTGTGTCCCTGGGGTCTCTCGTCACCCAAGGCCTCCTCCCCTTCCATGAGGTCGGACTCCTTAAGAGAGCGGTAGGGCTGCGGCCTGCGAAGGACAGACTAAATGAGGTGACCACGGCTGAGTCTGCATGGAGGAAAATGGACAATATGTCATGATAGATGATACTTCTACAGATGTATTCAACCTTTCCATCTTGCTCCCTCCAATACACACACACATACACACATACAGAAACCACTTTTATTCTTCTTCCCAATGAGACGTTGATAAAAAGTTCAGTTTTGTATTAGTATGAAATGGCATGCCATGGCTGAAGCCTGCTCCTCAAAGCAATAAATGCCCCATGTTAGTCTGCTACCTAGAAAATGGAGAGGCATCAGGTCACATGACCTGTCAGCCAGCCAATCATCTCTCAAGCCACAAAAAGCTAGCCAATCAGAGTGCAATAAATGTCATGAGTGATTGGTCAGTCAAGTGTGCGTGAAAGACCATGCAGGGATGGCCATGCATTTCAACAAATTAATCAATTAATAAATCAGTAAAAGCAAAGCAGAAACGAGAATGGAAGAGAAGAGAAGAGAAAAGGGGAGACCATTCAAAGGGGGTCGAGAAAAGAAAGTTTTCGGGGAAGCCAGTGATGGAGTCGTCGTCATGCTGGAGCTCGTCGCCTGAGTCCTCCTCGGAAAGAAACACGGTGTAGTGCCGCGTCGGACGGACGTAGCTGGTTGGACAAGGGAGAGAGAGAGGGGGGGGGGACAGAGGAGGGGATGGGGGGAGGAGGAAGAGAAGAGGAGAGGAGGCAGCCCCAAACCAGAGTACACACACAGGCGTGCACAAAAAGGGTACAGAAAGAGGGAACAACAAGGTGTGAGAGGAGGAGAGAGAGAGAGGAGGAAAGGGGGAGAAAGAGTTGCAGTCATTGTGAATTCAACTCAATTTATACAAGAAATGGAAATACCACTACATGATCACAGGATTGAACTGCATTTGTACAACTACAGGGAAGCACAGATAAAACAATAATAATTTGAGTTTTAAAACTAATTATTTTCAGGACAGATGGTAGACTGTGAAAAGCAGTCCCAAAATCTTCCCATGGCATTTACACTGGGCTTAAGCCAGAGTTTACAGTGGGCATGACCACAGGGCTGTAGCCTTGGTGACAGTGTAGGAGCTGTTGATTGTTGTTGGTCAATTAGCCAGTTTTATCGATTTCAGGAGTTGTACAGACTAGTTTGAAAACAAGTCTTGACTCAGCTGCTTGTCCTACCTGATGAGCTGGAAAAACAAAACAAATATATACATTCATAGGACATACGTCGGTGTTCGTCATTTTTGACATGGGTAATGCTGAAAAACCACATGTTATTTGCATCTTTTGCTGCTCTTGCAACATGCCAGACAGTCCACAAGATGGCAGTGCACCTCTGCTTAAGAGGGATCGAAAGCATCAAGTCTCAAGGGATGTTAAGATAATTGGAGGTGCGTTCAAATTTGGCAAACAGTGGCGAATATTTGTGGCGAACATTTCAATTTAAACGATTTGGTGTAAACATTCCATTTTAGCGGAAATCCATTTGGTGGAAATCTACCTCCTAAAACTGTTTGCAAATGTTTGCAGAGACCTTAAGATTAACAGAAAACCTACCTCTGGTACCTCGAAGATCAGTAAATGTGCATCATTTTATCCTTCACACACTAAATACATTGTGGAGATATCTAGAACTGAGAAGAACATCCAGGAAAACTAAATAAGGGACCTGATGCTTATGGGCTAAATGCCAGAGTTGAGAGGATTCTCATCAGAGGAAGACAAAGCCCTTGACATATTCATATTCACAGATCCCACAGAGTGTGAATGGCGCAGTCAAATGACATAAGGCAAACACAAGTCTCGCGGTTAATGAGGCTTCGTTTGCGAGCTGGAGATTGGCACAGAAGGTGTGAAAGTAAGAACATCATAACCCCTCACGTGCCGACTTCTTCAGTAGCACAAACTTTTGTTCACAGAGGAGCGGGGAAAAAATGTATGCATATGTGTGTGTGTGTTTCCTAAATGAAGTACACACACACACACACATACACACACACACACACACACATACACTCACTCGTGTATTGTTGAGACATTCTAAGATTGCATTAGACATTATTACACTTGTTCCACTCAGTGATAGTTCCATGTGCTTGTGAGTGATTAGTGTGCACTGTGGTCACGTGTGGACAGGGTTAATGGGAATAAAGGGAGCGCAGCCTGAGGGGATGTCTGGCACACGTGTGAAAGTTAATTAGTGTCAAACTGCACCTGCTGAGTCAGCCAACCACCCCCCACCCCCCCCCCCACCCCACCCCTCCACTCCACCCCCACCCCACTCCACTCCACTCCACTCCACTCCACTCCACTCTGGACCCTGTCACCCCTCCCTCTCGTCTCTCTTGTCCCACCTCTCGCCCCAGCCCTGCTCGGCAGGCTAACACCCACCCCCGCAATCTCGTAAGCTGGGGTGTGAGGTCCAGGTGTGAAGACGAGCGATCCGCTCACACTTACACACACCAGAAATTATTAAAAGTTTCATTTAGAGCCTGGGAGGCAACAGGGCCTTATGTGGGGTACATCATGATGGTAATGATGTCCAATGAGAGTGATGAATCTAATGAATTTAGTATCGGTTTTGGTTAGACGGACACGTTTGCAGTGCGGTCAAGTCTGGATCTGTACTTAGAGATCCAAACTGCTACAATCCACTGCTTGGGTATGACTGTGTTAGCATGTGCATATGAGTGTGTGTGTGTGTGTGTGTGTGTGTGTGTGTGTGTGTGTGTGTACACATATGAGTGCGTGTGTACGTGTGTGTGTGTGTGTGTACGTATGTGCATGTGTGTGTGTGTGTGTGTGTGTGTGTGTGTGTGTGTGTGTGTATGTGTGTATGTGTGTGTTTGTTTAATTGTGTGTGTGTGTGTCTTACTGTTCAGGACTGTTCTCCATGCCCACATTGCTGCGTGGTCTCTTGGCTACCAGTGGCCTGGGTGGACGGGCCTGCAAACAAGCGTGACATCTAAAATTACTGGTGTCCAACACTGAGGTCAGACAAAATGGACCTTCCATCAGTTTTACCATGTAAAATACCTCCACAATCACAGTGGAGGTATTAATAATAATCCTACACACACACAATAAAGTGCACACTTCTACATGCAAAAAGCTCACTAACGCTCACATTCAATTGTATACTATTCACATATTACTCTTAACAGTAACACACTCCACACAAACACACACACACACACACACACACACACACTAACACAGTATTGGAGGGACAGTGGTGAGGATGATGACTAAGGGTTGACCCTCGCACATTTCTGTAACCTGACGGCAACGCGCACCAGGTCAGCAAGGTCAACACCAACGCCAGGGGTCAGGAGATCAGATGAGCGGCAGAGGGAGAGGGAAAAAGGGCAAGAGGGAGGAGATGACAAGGAGTGATGGAGAGACTGAAGATGAGGATGAGGTGGAGGAGTGAGGAAGAGGAAGACAGGGGGGGAGGGGGGGGGGGGGGCAAGAAAAACTAATTAGCGCAGCGCTGAGCTGACAAAAGATAAGTGGCATGGAGCAGCCTTAAGCTGGACTCAGGGAAATGAGGAGAGGACTTCATTAAGAGACAAAGAACAAAGCACAGAGCCAGAGAGAGAGAGAGAGAGAGAAAGAGAAACAGCAGGAGGCAATGGAGAGAGAGAAAGAGAGACAGGCACAGAATAAAGAAAAAGATGGGGGTTGACAAAAGTGCTTAATGGCAGAGAGAGAGAGAGAGAGAGAGAGAGAGAGAGAGAGAGAAAAGAGAGAGAGAGAGAGAGAGACTGTATTGGAGCTGCTTGAAATGGAGATGGTGGAACCTACTACCTAGAGGCTAGAGAAAGCGCTGCTGCTGCTGGAGAAGCTAGGTGAACCCTATCTGCTCATTAATAATACACACAGCCTGTCCAGGGCACAGTGCTGCTGACACCCAGTTAAGCTTTCAGAAACCGTCTCAGACACACTTTATCAGTCTACTCAACAGCCATGGTGATAAGCTAACAATATATAGACCCTTTCAACAATAAAAACAAAAACAATGCTTGAACATTCTATTTGGTTCCCAATCTACTTCCTCTGCATTAAGATAACATATGGAATGTTACAACGGAAGCCTTGTGGAGCCAACTATGATGCTGATAATGGAACTCTCTTGAAAGGGTCTATAGCAGACAAGCAATATATACACCACTTACATATACTTTCACATATACTGTGTATGTACATTCTATACAAATAAATCCTAGCATTTGCAGTAGATTCACACAACAGAGTAGGGGTTTCCTGTGGAGCTGAAGACGAGACTGGAAAAGGTGCATGCTGCGGGAAGAGGTGGATGAGAATCAAAACACTTCTGGAGGGTTTCAGTCAGAGATGCTGGAAGTGCACACGAGAGTGTTACAGCAAGCCATTGGTGTAGTCTAGAGAATCAGTACACAATTTGCACACGCAGTCAAGTGCGTGCAAAGAGGAACACGAACACACACACACACCTAGTTAAGAGCATGTCCCAAACACACATACATACTGTACACACACACACACACACACACACACACACACACACACACACACCTAGATAAGAGCATGTCCCAAACACACATACATACAGTACACATACATACTGTACACACACACACACACACACAGACACACACACAGCAAGTGAGATTGTGAAGTTATTACGCTGTGAGTATGCCCCACATGGAGGAAGGAAGGAAGCCAGAAGGAGAATACCCACACTCACACTCATACGGCCCTTCAGACCAGACAGTATGCCAGTCAGAGTGCCCATGCAGTGGGCCATGCCAGCCTGCCCAGAGCCCCGCCACACCCCATCACCCCAAGCCATCCAGGAGGGCTGGACAGGCTCAGGCAGGGGAGGGCAGAGGGGTTAAAGGTCAGAGGTTAAAGGTTGGAGGGGTGAGGGGGTCAGGTACTCACAGGTCTGTTGCGCTGGAGCTTGGGAGGAGGGGGGCGTGGGGGTGCTGGACGTGCAGGTGCTGACTGCGCCAGAGACACGCACGGGTCAGACAATGACAAAACACACACACACACACACACACACACACACGCACACACACACACACACACACACACACACACACACACACATGCAAACACACCCACACGCACGCACACACACACACACACACACACACACACTCCGACACACACACACACACACACACACACACACACACACACACACACACACACTCCCTACCTCTCAAGATATACTGATATACTGTGCAAATATGAACAGGTACACACACATATTCTCAGATACATGGATATATGTTTTTGAAGTCATAAACTGTAGTCAAAAACAAATGTGCCATCTATCAAAATTACCATCACATCTTACACACTCATCCTGAGCCATTCAGACAATGAGTTAAATGAGTCAAATGAAGTGTGATTACGATCTCCTTCACCTGCCATTAATCTGTACACATCAACACCACGGCATCTTTAGAGGTGCAGCATTAAAATATCATAATGGCTTTATTCACTGTAAAAATAAATAAATAAATAAACAAACACCTTTAATAATCAATCAAAGCCTGTATTATACTGTCATTGCCTTTATAACTATAGCACATCCATACAGGGATGAATTAGATTCACTGCTTGGCCTAACAGTTACTCTTGGAGCATTCAAAATACAGTTCATGTGGTCATTATGATGGGGCTGGTCAAAGCCGTGCACAGAGATGTAAACGTATACTGTGCTGTGTGTCAGGCGACATGTCCCATGGGGCTATTTTTATACTGGTGAGCTCAAGAGAAATTTAAGAGAATGTTTAGCAAAGCACAATCGGTGTAACTCTGCTGACAGTGTTATTGTTGGAATCCCCAATATACTGTATGATGAAGCCTCCCTGTGAAAGAGGAGCCATCAGAGAGACCTGAGAGAGAGCAGCGATGTGGTGGAGGAACAAAAGAGGAACACAGGCTGCCTCCCCACCATCATCTCTACCTGCACCTCTACCACCACCCACACCTCCAGCTCCAGCAGGAGTGAGCGGACGGACGACACATCGAACGGGGAAGAGATGACAGCCACGTTGGCGTGGCGACGACAGCCACAAGCTCCTCGTTAATGATGACGGTAAGCGTGATGGATCAGGAAGAGATGCACACACACACAACAAGCGTGCAATGCAAGCACGCGAGCTACGTGTGTGTGTGTGTGTGTGTGTGTACCAAGCAGGGAGCGTCTGTTGTGTCGGCCAACGCCAGAGGAGAACAGAGGCACCTTTGAAGAGCGACGCCTGCGAGCCCATCCGAGCCCGGGGACGAGACGTGACGTGACGGACGCTCCCGTGTCTTTCAACGGGGCGCGCCAAGTGACAAGCACACAGAGGCTCGGGCGGGACTCAAAAGACAACAGACAGACGCGGGCGAGAGACGAGAGACGAGAGACGCGCGCTCACAGCTGATCAGCCCGTTCGTCAGGTAGGGGAGGAAACTGTCAAGCGTCTCCTGCGAGCGGAGCGGCAGACACAGGCAGATGAGGATGAGGATGATGATGAAGATGAAGAGATTGAGACAGGAGGCACGTTGCATTACTAGGAGGGGAAAGACTATTCTAAGCTTACAGATCAACACTGTCAATGTAAATTGAACACTGAATTTGAATGTGATTTTCTTTTTTGCCTCCTTGCTCTGTTGGCCCCCCCCCCCCCCCTGGAGGTGGGTTCTGCTCGAGGTGGGTTCTGCTCGAGGGTGTTTCCCTCGGGAGATGCACTCTCCTCCCATCTGTGTGTCCTGGGGAGGGGGGATGGAGGTGACGCTGCTCATTGCTGCTGGTTACCCTTAAGGGAGAGGGACTACAACTGAAGTGGAAGAACATTCAGTATTATGGAGGACATGTTCATTATGGCGCTATTATGGAGGAACAAAATAACTCCTGGACCCGTTTTTCTCTTAGCAAAAGCACACCTCGAAAAAATAAAAGATGTTCTTACATCATTCTTCGCTTCTGTGAATAGTAATCACTGATCCTGGATCTGTGTGCAACGGCATGCCGACTCTCTGATGATTGAGGTTGCTGATAAACCACCCTATGAGATGTCATCACCATGAACCCACCCAGAGAGATGATCACCATCTGCACATCACATCACTGTGTGATGGTGTGTTTGGGCCCAGGTGTGTAGCACCGACATCCCCAAGGTGACAGCCTGGCAGATTACTGTACACAAGGGCCACCACCTTATATGTCGCCATGGAGACGAGGCGTATATGCAGCGACTATTTCTAAAATTCTATTTACAGTTGAGGTATGAAAATAAGCAACGACTACAGGTTCTCTCTTACATACTTTACAAACACACTCACACTGTGAATCACACCCTATCAACATCCTGTCTCACATTAACGTCTCTCCAGAAGAAACACACACACACACACAAAACACACACACAGAGTATGTGCAAAGATATTTTAGTGTTAAAACACACTCCTACACTCAAATATACGAGAAACACACAAACGCACACACATACACACAGTGGAACACCAGTATATGCAGTGACATATATTCAAACACATTCAAACACACAAATACTATGACAGACTAGTACCGCCAAACAAACAACATACAAGCACATTTCTGCCCATACAGTACATAAAATCTGCCCCCTCCCCTCTCAGGCCCATTCCCCAGGCCCAGCACAGGTCTTACCTGTCCAAAGTGCACTGTAATTGGCCGGCGGTCGTCCCAGGTGCGCGGGTCCTTGCCGTCGGCGGAGGGGGAGCACGTGGGCGCGGGCCTCTGTCCGTCCTCGCTCGGCAGCCGAGTAGCCGTTCTCCGTCAGCTCCTGGACGGAGGGGTAAGGAGAGATGCAAGGCCAGGAATGCTCTTGGTGCAGAGTGAGGGGCAGAGACGACAGACTGCGGGGCAGGCTCGGCTGGAGCCAGAGTGTGTGTGTGTCGGGGGGGGGGGGTCCGACGGGGTAGTAAAAAGGTCAAAGGTGACAACGAGAGGGGAAGGGGATGTGGAGTGAGTCAATGAAACGAGGGAGAGGAGGAGAGACTGTCAGCGCAAAGGGACACGTTAACAATCAGAATCTCCATCACCACAGCCAATTGTGTGTGTTTGTGTTTGTGTGTGTGTGTGTGTGCGCGTGTGTGTTGTAGAGCTTAGGCTGTTATACCGTAGTAGCAGATCAAATGAGCCAAATTGGCCTTGAGAAGTGTTCATAATGAAAATGCATGTATCATTACCTTCAACATTTCAAACAAACTGAAGCAATACAAAAACTATTTTGTATCAGTTCAGTTATGCCAGAGGGTAAATTCACAGTGCATCTCAATGGAGAAGAGACAGAAAATTGTAGCAAATACCTTCTGCTTCAGTCGACTCTTCACCTCCTTGATGCCCATCCTGGCGTGGTCTTTGGCCTGTGGGCGACATACGCAAACAAACCTGGTTATGGCAACAATGGGACCAGGTGAGAACAAACCTGTGACCTGTTCAATGTACCAAGGCTAAAAAGGTGTGTGTGTGTGTGTGTGTGTGTGTGTCTGAATGTGATTCATATTCAATCAGAATGTGATTTTGTGTGTGAGTTGTGTACTATGTACCGGTATGTTATGTACTACAGCATGTATTGTTATGAGTGCGAATGTATGTATGTATGTATGTATGTATGTGTGTATGTATGTGTATGTGTAGTGTATGTGTGTGTAAGAGGGTGGTTCATGACAGCTGTCACCTAGCGATCATGTGATAGCTGATAAGTAGCTCTTTTGTGTGAAAGGGACCACCACCACCACCACCACCACCACCACCCCCCTCATCTGTCAGCCTGCTCTCCCTCTCTTCTCCATCCCCCTATACCTGCCTTCATCTCTCATCTCCATCCTTCCATACATCTCTCTCTCTCTCTCCCTCCCCCTCTCTCTTCAAGTGGTGCCTGCTTTCATTCTAGCAAACAGCCAATCCGATAACACTGTCCATCCAAAGACTGTCAGGGGATGCTGGCATGCAGCTTGTGATCACAGGAGCTGCTTCAGTCTCTTCTGTTTATACAGGTTTGACATATGGAAATGTATAGGTGAACTATGGGGAAGTGTGTGTTCTTACACCAAAATAACACATTATATGTGACATGGAGGATTAAAAGCACTGCTGCGCATCAGATTAATTTGACGTGAAGTGAAGTGTGGATTAGTTATAAAAAAAAGTTTGTGAAACAATGAGCTGGAAAATTGTGGCAGAACTTACAAACTTGTAGACGGTTTTCATAGCCGGGTTGGCCTTGGTCCTTACAGTGTTGAATATTGCGCCACCACCCTTCTGTTGAAGAAACACACACCACACACCTCTGATAAGCCAGGCCACTGCAGAGCTACCATCCTGGTTCCTTACGGGTCTTCGTATTTCAACAGAGAATCGTTACCAAATTCTACTTCCTCATTGACTGACCAGTACACTTTCAGGAGTCTACTCCGAGTATGCATACCTTCACTGTTAGTAGCCACTGGTGGTACACTTTGTCACTGCCTGTGGAACAAGCACAGATGAAGGGGTCAGAAGAAAACGAAGACAACCGCAGTGGTCAAGAGCAACTGACAAATGAGCTTGTCCATCAGAAATGAGTTTGTCAATGGAGACGGTGGCTCACCTGCATATTCCCCCATGTTGATCTCATCTTCAAACACGTCGCTGAAACCCTCTCCGGCATTCAGCAGGTCCAGACGGCCATCTATGAACTACACACACACACACACACACACAGATTTCATAACGTCAACAAGTTTTTAAACAATGTACACATGAAGTGAAACAAGTCAAGTATCCAGTTGATGGTGTTTCCCAGTACCGTGAAGAACACCTCCATCTAATTGGCTAGTAAATGGGTGTGTGTGTGTGTGTGTGTGTGTGTGTGTGTGTGTGTGTGTGTGCTGGTGGATGGACCTGTTTGAAGAGCTGCAACTGGATAGCGTTCTGCAGGAACTGCCTCATGGCACTGGAGCGGTGGGCCACAAACACCTCCTCACTGAACGTGATGGGCTCCTCCTGAGGACACACACACACACACACACACACACACACACACACACACACACACACACGGGAGGATCAGAGGCAAGACATAACATTGGGAAAGAGAGAGAGACTGTTCATGTACTTCTCCACCTCACTGTACGTACACACCGCTGCCGACTTGCTGCAAGCAAGAAGTGGCAAATCTGTTGGCGTCACGTTTTTGGCGTCTTGAGCGACTTGAAGGTCAAGCAGAACGTTGAAATGTGAACTTTATGCTAATGAGCTATGACGCGGTTCAGCGGCAAACGACAAGCAAAGTAGAATGCTACCACGTCAGAGCGGCCAAAGCGTCAAAAGCTTCCCTGTGCTTTTTGACAAGCGTCCTTGACTGGGCGGCCAGAGCTTCTTTTGCAGCTCAAGTCGGCGGCGGTGTGTACATACAGTTATGTAGGGTGGGAGTAAGTATTGTAACGAGGCCAGAGAAAAGTTCCCAGTGAAGTCTCATTGGTACGAGTGCCTTGTATTGCAACAGTATCCAATGATAGGATATCATAAAGTCTGCCTATTGTACTACAGTATACTCTCCCCAGTTGTCCTGCAACAGAATCAAAGCTAGATGTAGCCTGGCTCTGCTGTCCCCGACACACATAGACTGGCAGCTCCACAAGCATCCTGTGACACTCTCTGTGACATGTCCAGTGAGTGACGTCTTCTTAGGCTCTGCGACTTCTAATATCTCTCCCATTCTGACAAGTTCCGACTGCTTTAATCTACAGGTCACTGCATGGACGCCTGGTTCTCCTGCTAACGATCGCTCCCTCCTGCAGAGCCGAGCTGAATGCTAGAACAAGGTGTGCTAGCTTTTGGTTGTGGCTCATTATTGTCGGACTGTCAATCAACAGGGAGAAGAGTGGACATTACAAGGGTAGAGAAAGGGTTCCTGCTGGAACTGATTTAGATATCCTGCTGATCTGTTTGTTGGTATGACTATCTGTCATAAGGCAGGCACAGGCACGCAGGCACACGCACGCACGCACGCACGCACGCACGCACACACAACCTTTCAAAGCAGATCAAAGATGGCTTTCCTTCAGGACCAGAGATCAGACTGAACAGGACTGTTTTCCTCTGCTAAGTCGGGAGATATCTGTCTCGAAAACTGAGCATCATTCATGTCTGTGAGACAGATAATGTTCATTCGATAAGTTGCAATAGCAGTTCCCACTGCCACAGCATTGTCTAAGTTACACTAAATAACATTTGCACAGCCTAAAATAGCAGAATAGAGTTTAGAGAACAACATTCCCGCTGAAAATCCTGCTGAATGCAATTCTGTGAAACATTCAGTACCTGAAAAGCTACCTAAATGTAGACACAGACTTAATCATTTGGTGGTTTAGTTCTGACAGGAAAGGGTGGTGTACATTGTATAATGTACAATTCTATGTGTGGAAAGCATATTCCTACATCTTTGCTTAGTTATTGCTGTGTGTATGCACTGTGTAAATGTGGGTGTATAATTCATGGATGAGTTGTGTGTGTATGCGTGCATCTGTGTGTTTTGCAGTTTTATCAATATGTCTGGACATACAAATTATTGTTGCTATGACTGCTCAGTTCTGTAGTGTATAGGTTTCCCTATGTATAGGCCTATCTATGATGAGTGAGTATGGGTGTGTGTGTGTGTGTGTGTGTGTGTGTGTGGTTGCTTTCTCAGAAGAGCGCTGCAGGCTTCATTACAGAAACTAATTAGCAGCCCAGGGGCCTGAGGCCAGCTTCAGCCACTGCTCATCTGAACGCCCACCACACACACACACTCACTCTCTCTCTCTCTCTCACACACACACACACACACACACACACACAACACAAATAAATAAACATAGTCCTACTGATTCAAATGTACACACTAACTGGAGAAATCAGTGCAGGTGAACTGTTCCATTCCACACTGAAGAGGTGACCATCACACTCACAGATTATGGGTGAGGGTTTCATATGGGTGAGGGTTTCATATGGGTGAGGGTTTCATATGGGTAAGGATTTCATGCACGCAGAGGCCTTCAGACCAAACGCTCCAAAGGATGCCGTTTTAAACAACATCTGACCAGCAGTGTGCTCATATTCTGTGTTCATTGGATGCAACTCCTCATAATCTTCCTTCCTCCTGCATCCCCCCACCTCCCCCGTCCAGTTTGTTGCATTTGCTATAACAATAACCTGGCTACACAAATGATAACGATAACCTGGCTACACAAATGATAACGATAACCTGGCTACACAAATGATAACGATAACCTGGCTACACAAATGATAATATAACCTCATACACAAATGATAACAATAACCTTGGCTACACAAATGATAACAATAACCTGGCTACAACAAATGATAACGATAAACACAAATGATAACGAGCAACCTACACAAATGATAACGATAACCTGGCTACACAAATGATAACGAATAACCTGGCTACACAAATGATAACGATAACCTGGCTACACAAATGATAACGATAACCTGGCTACACAAATGATAACGATAACCTGGCTACACAAATGATAACGATAACCTGGCTACACAAATGATAACAATAACCTGGCTACACAAATGATAACGATAACCTGGCTACACAAATGATAACGATAACCTGGCTACACAAATGATAACGATAACCTGGCTACACAAATGATAACGATAACCTGGCTACACAAATGATAACGATAACCTGGCTACACAAAAAAACAAAACATCCTGTAATTAGTTGAGCGTTCCAGTCAGGTGCTGGGTATGGTCAATAGTTACTATAAGCCTGTAGGTGGCAGTGCTGTACCAATATAGCAGGGGCCACCAACAACAGAACCCAAGACGGGGTGAACACACAGTAAACACTCACCAAATCTGACCACAAAACACACACACACACACGGAATGGTAAACTTACACCTCCTACACATTCCAACCCCCATACATATATGAGGACACATAAGCACACACAGAGCGCTTACGTGACTGAACACACACAATGCCAGTGACACACACCGCTTCACGCAACACAAAAGAGCACTTGTTTAACACAGCATTAATCCTAATGTCCACTGTCATGGATGTTTACAACATAATGCCCTCTCCGGCTCTCCGTAGCCTCAACTGAGCCACTGACCGCCCCCCCCCCCCACCTTTCTCCCCAGCTCCGTGGGAGCTCTCACACACTCTGTGTGAGTTCATACCAGTTCATGAACTGTGAACAATGCGCTGAATGGCAACAAGGGCCCTGTGCCATGCTCACCGCTGCCTGGCCAGGGTGGACTGTGGGTGGGGGGACGTGGCTCGAGAGGTGCCTGTCCAAGCCTCCGGCCCCCGGATCAGGGCTCGGACCAGGCACCCCCTGACCGAGGGGAGAGAGAGAGGGGAGGTGCGGGGGAATGAGGTGGATGTGTGTGTGTGTGTGTGTGTGTGTGTGTGTGTGTGTGTGTGTGTGGGGGGGGGGGATGAGGTGGATGTGTGTGTTTGTGGGGGGGGTGAGTGTGTGGGAGCAGGCTCACTGACCCTAAAGGCAAGGCTAGCCATGTGGAATGGGGCACAGAGGAGGAGGGACGGGTGTGTGTGTGTGTGTGTGGGGGGGGGGATGAAGTGGCCATGTCTCTGGCCACCGCTCTAGTGCTGGTCCTGTCCAGGTCAGGGGTCAGGGTTCTACTGATAGTAAACAGTGGGCATAATCAAACACAGGGTGCATAAGTGGTGGTGTCTCATAGTGGTGGTGTCTCATAGTGGTGGTGTCTCATAGTGGTGGTAGTCTCATAGCGGTGGTGGTGTCTCATAGTGGGGGAAGTCTCATAGTGGGGAAAGTCCTCAGTGGGGAAAGTCTCATAGTGGGGAAAGTCTCATAGCGGTGGTGTCTCATAGTGGGGAAAGTCTCATAGTGGTGGTGTCTCATAGTGGTGGTGTCTCATAGTGGTGGTGTAGTGGTGGTGTCTCATAGTGGTGGTGTCTCATAGTGGTCTCATAGTGGTGGTAGTCTCATAGCGGTGGTGTCTCATAGTGGGGAAAGTCTCATAGCGGTGGTGTCTCATAGTGGTGGTGTCTCATAGTGGTGGAGTCTCATAGTGGTGGTGTCTCATGGTGGTGGTGTCTCATAGTGGGGAAAGTCTCATAGTGGGGAAAGTCTCATAGTGGGGAAAGTCTCATAGTGGGGAAAGTCTCATAGTGGGGAAAGTCTCATAGTGGGGAAAGTCTCATAGTGGGGAAAGTCTCATAGCGGTGGTGTCTCATAGCGGTGGTGTCTCATAGCGGTGGTGTCTCATAGTGGTGGTGTCTCATAGTGGTGGTGTCTCATAGTGGGGAAAGTCTCATAGTGGGGAAAGTCTCATAGCGGTGGTGTCTCATAGTGGGGAAAGTCTCATAGTGGGGAAAGTCTCATAGCGGTGGTGTCTCATAGTGGGGAAAGTCTCATAGCGGTGGTGTCTCATGGTGGTGGTGTCTCATAGTGGGGAAAGTCTCATAGTGGGGAAAGTCTCATAGCGGTGGTGTCTCATAGTGGGGAAAGTCTCATAGTGGGGAAAGTCTCATAGTGGGGAAAGTCTCATAGTGGGGAAAGTCTCATAGTGGGGAAAGTCTCATAGTGGGGAAAGTCTCATAGTGGGGAAAGTCTCATAGCGGTGGTGTCTCATAGCGGTGGTGTCTCATAGTGGGGAAAGTCTCATAGCGGTGGTGTCTCATAGTGGGGAAAGTCTCATAGTGGGGAAAGTCTCATAGCGGTGGTGTCTCATAGTGGTGGTGTCTCATAAGCGGTGGTGTCTCATAGTGGGGAAAGTCTCATAGTGGGGAAAGTCTCATAGTGGGGAAAGTCTCATAGTGGGGAAAGTCTCATAGTGGGGAAAGTCTCATAGTGGGGAAAGTCTCATAGTGGGGAAAGTCTCATAGTGGTGGTGTCTCATAGTGGTGGTGTCTCATGGTGGTGGTGTCTCATAGTGGTGGTGTCTCATGGTGGTGGTGTCTCATAGTGGTGGTGTCTCATAGTGGTGGTGTCTCATGGTGGTGGTGTCTCATGGTGGTGGTGTCTCATAAGCGGTGGTGTCTCATAGTGGTGGTGTCTCATAGTGGTGGTGTCTCATAAGCGGTGGTGTCTCATAGCGGTGGTGTCTCATAGTGGGGAAAGTCTCATAGTGGGGAAAGTCTCATAGCGGTGGTGTCTCATAGTGGGGAAAGTCTCATAGCGGTGGTGTCTCATAGCGGTGGTGTCTCATAGCGGTGGTGTCTCATAGCGGTGGTGTCTCATAGCGGTGGTGTCTCATAGTGGGGAAAGTCTCATAGCGGTGGTGTCTCATAGTGGTGGTGTCTCATGGTGGTGGTGTCTCATAGTGGGGAAAGTCTCATAGTGGGGAAAGTCTCATAGTGGGGAAAGTCTCATAGTGGGGAAAGTCTCATAGCGGTGGTGTCTCATAGTGGGGAAAGTCTCATAGTGGGGAAAGTCTCATAGTGGGGAAAGTCTCATAGTGGGGAAAGTCTCATAGTGGGGAAAGTCTCATAGCGGTGGTGTCTCATAGTGGGGAAAGTCTCATAGTGGGGAAAGTCTCATAGTGGGGAAAGTCTCATAGTGGGGAAAGTCTCATAGTGGGGAAAGTCTCATAGCGGTGGTGTCTCATAGTGGGGAAAGTCTCATAGTGGGGAAAGTCTCATAGTGGTGGTGTCTCATAAGCGGTGGTGTCTCATAGCGGTGGTGTCTCATAGTGGGGAAAGTCTCATAGTGGGGAAAGTCTCATAGTGGGGAAAGTCTCATAGTGGGGAAAGTCTCATAGCGGTGGTGTCTCATAGTGGGGAAAGTCTCATAGTGGGGAAAGTCTCATAGTGGGGAAAGTCTCATAGTGGGGAAAGTCTCATAGTGGGGAAAGTCTCATAGTGGGGAAAGTCTCATAGCGGTGGTGTCTCATAGTGGGGAAAGTCTCATAGTGGGGAAAGTCTCATAGCGGTGGTGTCTCATAGTGGTGGTGTCTCATAGTGGGGAAAGTCTCATAGTGGGGAAAGTCTCATAGTGGGGAAAGTCTCATAGCGGTGGTGTCTCATAGTGGGGAAAGTCTCATAGTGGGGAAAGTCTCATAGTGGGGAAAGTCTCATAGTGGGGAAAGTCTCATAGTGGGGAAAGTCTCATAGTGGGGAAAGTCTCATAGTGGGGAAAGTCTCATAGCGGTGGTGTCTCATAGTGGGGAAAGTCTCATAGTGGGGAAAGTCTCATAGTGGGGAAAGTCTCATAGTGGGGAAAGTCTCATAGTGGGGAAAGTCTCATAGTGGGGAAAGTCTCATAGTGGGGAAAGTCTCATAGTGGGGAAAGTCTCATAGTGGGGAAAGTCTCATAGCGGTGGTGTCTCATAGTGGGGAAAGTCTCATAGTGGGGAAAGTCTCATAGCGGTGGTGTCTCATAGTGGGGAAAGTCTCATAGCGGTGGTGTCTCATAGTGGGGAAAGTCTCATAGCGGTGGTGTCTCATAGTGGGGAAAGTCTCATAGTGGGGAAAGTCTCATAGTGGGGAAAGTCTCATAGCGGTGGTGTCTCATAGTGGGGAAAGTCTCATAGTGGGGAAAGTCTCATAGCGGTGGTGTCTCATAGCGGTGGTGTCTCATAGTGGGGAAAGTCTCATAGTGGGGAAAGTCTCATAGTGGGGAAAGTCTCATAGCGGTGGTGTCTCATAGTGGTGGTAGTCTCATAGTGGGGAAAGTCTCATAGTGGGGAAAGTCTCATAGCGGTGGTGTCTCATAGCGGTGGTGTCTCATAGCGGTGGTGTCTCATAGCGGTGGTGTCTCATAGTGGTGGTGTCTCATAGTGGGGAAAGTCTCATAGTGGGGAAAGTCTCATAGCGGTGGTGTCTCATAGCGGTGGTGTCTCATAGCGGTGGTGTCTCATAGCGGTGGTGTCTCATAGCGGTGGTGTCTCATAGTGGGGAAAGTCTCATAGCGGTGGTGTCTCATAGCGGTGGTGTCTCATAGCTGTGGACTCAGCACACTATGCAACCACTTTCTGCTCATTACACCCGTAACGGATCCCAGAGTAGGGAGCAGAAATGATTTTATTTCCAAACTACTACTTCTTTTGCATGACAAAAAAGATTATGGGGAATGAGAAAAACGTGCTAAATACACTATGTGAAACAAAACCCCACATTTTTTGGTGAGTGAAAAAAAAGCTTGTGCACAGACACAAATACAATACATGACCACAGTTCGCTAACAAATTCACTTCCACTCTTCCAGAATATGAATACAAAACCACACTTATATTCCAACACAACTAAACAGATATGCATTCGCCAAAGCTCAGACACTTCCAAAACATACGATTCACTGTGTGGATACATTTACAGTATATGACTACATTTACAGTATTTGCATACTGTATTCACACACACTGCTTTAATGAATATTATACAAACTCACACTTCTTCCTTGGTGTTACATAAACACAAGCACACACCACTGGTCTCTCTCTGTCTCTCTTCCTAACACACACACACACACACACACACACACACTCGCTCTCTCTTCCTGTGCCGTCTCCAGCGGGAGGCGGGCGAAAGTGAGCCGGGCTTCCCGAGGCCGCGCAGGCTTGTCGTTTCCGTGGAGACGTTTATGAGGAAATGGGAAAAACAGATTTGAGCGCACGCTTGGATGCAGCCTGCCAGAGCGAGTGAGCGCTTGTGTGTGACACGGCCCCGCATCGGGCCCTCACTACGCCCCGTCACACCGCCCTGTCAGTCTCACACACACACACGGATATGGAAACACACACTCACATGCACATACAGAATTGTACACACACACACACACACACACACACACACACCATGGCCATGCATCGTGCTTCCATTGCACACTGTCAAAATGAGCTGTCAGGGAGCATCTCCCGGCTTGGCACTTCAAACTGAGCAGTACATTACCCCCACTCTGCCACAGACACACACACACACACACACACAGACACAGATACAGCCACACACACACACACAGCCACAGATACAGCCACACACACACACACACACACACAGGTATCACATACAGAGTGCAACTGTCTCCTAATGTCTAGTCTGTCACTGAATACATGCAAATATATAGTTACACACTCTCATGCTTAGTACACACACACGCACGTACGCACGCCACGCACGCACGCACGCACAACAACACACACACACACACACACTCTCTCTGTCACAGTATACGTATATGCAAATACAGCACATAACGGTATTGTCAAATTCAATCTGTCATAAAAATGCAGGCAAATGTTGCACTATATGAGCATAAGCATATCCATTCCAATGAACAGCAGTGTAGACATTCTGTGCCATACATCCATCATAGCATGCATCCAATGGAAATAATGCACTCTGCTTATCAGTCAACTCACATTGCCTCCACATACATAAAGACGGCTTACTGTGTGCTCGCAAACTCCTCTCCACTGGCCTACATTTAAAAGTAATACCGTATGCAAAGAGCTCTATATAACCGCACACGCACACACACACGCACACACACTCAGTATGTCCGAGCCCTTGGCACAGGTAAGCTGGCGACTAAAGTGGTCTCGTTACGGTAATAGGCACAGCGCTGCGGCAGCATCAGCAGTGGTGGCGGCGGTGGGCTCTGGGTCAGTCTGGGTGGCGGGACCACCTGGTCAGGCATTAGCACATTAAATGGCCTGACCGTCCCTGGCGGCTACCGTGCAGATAACATCATTACAACCAGGACCACAGCCAGAAAACCCAGCACTCGCCCCTCATTATCTGTGTGTGCGTATGTGTGTATGTGTGTGCGTGCTCATGTATGCTAGGGTATGTGCGCTCGTGTCTTTCTCTGTATGTGTATGTATGCACACTTGTATGTGAGACTATTAGTCATCACTCTAAAAGTAGTTCATTTGCAGCCACAAAAAATTGGCCCTCTGCATAATTTTACATCTAAATTGCCCAACTTCTGCTCTGGCCAAAAGGTCACGGGCCAAACATGCCCACTCGTCACCTAAATCCAGCTCCTGCATATGACTACAGTCACCCCTGACATGTGCCTAAGACTTAGACTAGGAGGCTATGTGTCATATTTATTTCACGATTTCTGCTGTAATTATTTGTTTGGCAAAGTTAGCTCTGATTTAGTTGTGGGGCTGATTGCTAGTTTAGTCCACAACCACAGTAATGTGAGGGCTTATGCACAATGACCTCAGTAACCCAGGCAACAGGATGGGAGTCCACTGTAGAGATGGCAACGCTGCCGCGGATCTTATGAGACCACAAATCGTGGGTAAGTCATGTGACTGTGAAACACTCAGAGAAAGATAGAAAACAAGAGAGACACTGGGGTGGGCTGAACAGAAAATACAGCACCCTCCATTTTTATTGCCACCCCTGGTAAAAATGAGTAAAAAAGAGGTATAAAACATCATCTGTTGGCATTTTATCTTAGTTTCACAATGAAAACAACGAGGAAAAAGCCAACATTGCAGAGATGCAAATTTAGTCTGAGAAGAAAATCCTCATAAAGAAATAAATACATACAAAAATATACACAACAATTAATAGCACCCCTTCATTTAATTTTCTGTAAAACATTTTGCCATTAAAGGAGCCTATAACATATCAAAGTTAGAGAATACAATGTCAGGGATTTGAGAGCAATTCTCTTTACAGATCTCCGGATCGTCTGTACTGATTTTCTACAGTGTTACAGAGTTTAGATGAGGAAACTGACATTACCATGGTAGAAACTTGATTTTGTGTTCAGTAAACCTGCTTAAAGATCCAATCATGTCCTACTTTTATATAAAATACCCAGGTATTTCCTGCAGTTCATGATACCATGAACCCTAATGAAGTTTCCCGGGCCTTTGGATTAAAAAAGTCCCAGAACATCATAGACCCTAAACCATACTTTGGCATGGGGCTCTTTTCTGTATAGTCAAGAATGCCAAACCCACCTTGAATATTTGTTGGCAAAAAGCTCAATTTTCTTTTCATCTGACCATTATAGAACACAATTCCAGGCAATGTACCAATAGCTTTTAGCAACTCCAACCTTTTATATTTGTAGTTAAATGCAGTTAAATCTTTTAGCAGGAAGGTACTTCTAATGTTTCTTTTTTAGACTTGGTGACCCCAAGTGGTTCTTAGGGAATTTTTGCCTCTCTTCCTATCCTCTTCACTGTGCGTAGGGGTGAAATAGACACGGGTCCTATTCCAAGCAAGTTTGTAACAGTTCCATTTGATTGGAACTTCGTAATGATTGATTACTGTAAATATGTGGCAGTTATGGGCAAGTGCATCTTTTAAATACCCATTTTCTGACTTACCAAGAATAATACATTTGATTTTCCATGTTAAGGAATGACTACGCCGTTTGATCTCTGTTTGACTTTATTTTCATACCTTAAAGGACAATGAAATATATATCATGGATTACTGCTTGAACATTGAAAAGCACGCTGATTGCCTCAAACAACTATAAAATGGGAAAAATCACTTACATCTTATTTATACAAATGTATACGGTACGATTTTCTAGAGGTGCCAGTAATTGTGATTTCTTTTAGGATTTTTTTGTTCAAGGTTGGATTTTTCCTCATTGTTTTCATTGTGAAACTAAGATGAAGGGGCCACGGATAAAATAAAAAAAACACTTTTTAGTCATCTTTACCAGGGGTGCCAATAAATGTGGAGGGCACTGTAGCGGTCCTCAAAGTTTCCTGTTAAAACATATCCTGTCTACTTAAAAACATGCAATATTATCTTGTCTACTCCCATAGTTATACAATGTATGAAACCACAACTCTTCTGCCATTATTATGTTTGGCAGACAGCTTGTCAAAGTACGTGCTTGTGTGTACCAGAGTCTTCTGCAACACCTATCCACATCACCAGCTGATTTTAACACTACTCGGACCCAGTCATCCCCCTCCAAACTCGTTGATGCGGAGGGGCTTTAGCACACGTTAGCCACAGGGTAGTGACAGATTGCAAGTGAGAGTACAGGGCTCCCATATGTGACATGAGAACCAGCTGGGCCCATTGTTGGGCGGCAGTGCTCCCCACAGGACAGGGCCCCGGCCTGGGCCGCATGGGGCTTTTCTTCCCCTGGCCACGGCACTGGGGGGTGGGGGAGGTGGGGGTTACGGTGATCTACATCACTAATGCTATTATTCACACGGGGCCTTAACGCCTCACCCTGCTCAACCCCCCACCACCACCACCCCACCACCCCACCACCCTAGTGTGCACTCGGCCATGATTGACACCTATATTTGTTTTATTCATATTGTCCTGTCTAAAATATGTAAATCTGTCTCGGAGATGATTTTAAAATAGACGAATCGAGCCCAGACGATGCACGGATCAGACGTTGACAACATATGGTAGAATATTTTGAATAATCAGCGAGCCGCCACCTCTCCCTTTTCCCTTCTCTCGTTTCTCTCTCTCTCTCTCTCTCTCTCTCTCTCTCTCTCGGTCTCGACGTTGCTCTTCGCTTCGCTTCGGGCCGGGTGTTTATGCAGGTGTGATGTTCACTTCAGCACGCTCCTCAAGCAGATACACAGGAGTCATCATATGCCACATCACAGGCACAAAACAAATGCACACACTCACTCACACACACAAACACACACACACACACACACACACACACACACACACACACACACACATCACAAGTCAGAAATGCTCCCCAGCATCAGAGGCTTCAGACAGGGTGGCGCGCGCCTCTAATCCACATCTACCGCCATCCCTCTTTTCTGTCTTTCTGTGAGGGACCTCTTTGCTTGTTCCATTAACTTCAAATCACTTTTGATTTTCCTGGTCGTTCCTCTGTTTATCATTCCTCTCGCTCAATCACTCACTCATGCTGTCGCAGATTCCCTCCGTCGCTCCACTGACTGACTGACTGCCTGTCTGTCGTTCATTCTAATTCGATTCTATTCGCTTGTCTGCCAAAAGCTCTCACCGGTTCAATCTGTAGTGCGTTCCTGTAGCTGCCAAAAAGGGCAGCTTGGGCTTTGAGGAAGGCCCTGGACACTCCATCACCGGTTGTGGTGGAGACCTTCTTCAGACGGTTCTTCAGGGACGACACCTGCAGAGATAACAGAACCCATGTTCTCAGCACAGCAAGCATGAACAGCACAGCAAAAAATTGCAGTTTTTATGAATTTCAAATGTTCCAGTTTGTAACAGCACAGCAAAAAATTGCAGTTTTTATGAATTTCAAATGTTCCAGTTTGTAACAGAAAAAAAAACCCTGGTATGACTTTATTCTTAGAATCTGCAAAGCTCTGTATCCAAATTGAAGTGCAAAAAAAAATCTAAACCCAAATTAAAATGAAAAGATAGTAAGACTTTCATTTTGCAGGCAGTAATTCCTGGAGTGTTTAACTGTACACACAAAAGAAATGTGAACCCAGATATAAATGACCAATTTTTTCAGATGTGCGCCATGTTGAGGGGTTAGACAGAAGGCTTCAGTTCCCCAGGCCAGCGGCCTCAGGTAGATGGCTGTCCAATTCCATCGCACGGCCCAGCGACGTTGCCCCCAACTGCCGGAGAGCCGAGCGTGGTCGGCGGTGCAGGAGACCGAGAGAGCCAATGACATTATTCTACTTGAATAGCCTTTACGAGACGGCCGTTTAGGCTTAATGCAGCAAACGCATGCCCACAAGGCCTGAAGTAATCCATCCCGCTTTCTCTCTCTCCCTTGCTCTCTTGCTCTCACACACTCTGGCTCTTCTCTTTTCTCTTTCTCTCTCTCTCTCTCTCTCTCTTGTGCTTTCTCTCCATCGCTCTCTCTCCCTTCTGCTGCCAGCCATTAGGACCCCAAGGCCAAACCTTGTTAGCAAAGACTTTTTACCCCCCCCAAAATAAACTAACCACTGCGGAAAAAAAAGGAATAGAAAAAATTAAATACGTCGCTCAAAAGATTGGCAAAGAGGGCAGCGGAGCACGAAGGGATGCAAATGCTGCCATCGCTTTCCTTCTCCTTAAACTCAAGTGACAGTTCCACTAAGAGGATTTGAGTCGGGGGGAAAAACAATACAAAAAAAATATGTATATACACAGACATAAAAATTGGGACTTCACGAATAATAAACAAATGGAATTGACAAGGGGCCTGGGCTTTTCCGGCGTTCTCTTTCATGACGATTGGCATCCTGAGCGCGGCTCTCGTGTTGCCTTGTGGATCGGTGCCGTGTTTGTGGGTGCTACGTTTGTGTAACGAATGTTGTGACGACCCCAAACTCAAGAGTAGGCATCGGTATTGGTCCCCTGTAGAGCTCAGTCTCAGAGTTTCCTTTTTAAAGTAACACCAATATAATGTTTCCAAAATCGTTTCAGTGGTTCATCAACTCGTAACAGGGTGAACGGCACTTCTGCATTCGCTGTATTCGCAGATTGCCAGATCGGGTAGCGAATCTGTAGTTCAATGGAATGAGACATAACAAACTACAAATTTGACTTGCTTCTGATGTCACAATCCAACATACTTTCATTAAATCATGCAACATACTCTACCGTGTCTGTGGATTATTTGCAAAGCCAGTGCTAGATAAACAAATAACGTGCGTGCAACAGAGGAAAAGTGCTTTGGTGTTGCTTTAAAAAAGAAAGTGGACAACATGAACAAAGCAGGATATCTGGGTTGCAACAGCTTTTTAGGGGGCATGCTGCATGGAGGGCCAAAGCGGATGACCACGGAGTCGGAAGTCTCTCGGGGCTTTATGGCATTCCTGCGAGCAGGGGGCCCCAGGGGGAGCTGGTGGGGGTGTGGGCTGGAGAGGAGGCCTCCAGGATCTTTACGGGCACCCGCGGCCTCTGATGTGGCACGCCGCTCCTGCAACACCACCGCTTTAATCACCGCGGAGTCCCGTTAAAGGAGGGGGCGCTGGGCGGAGAGGGGCGTAGTCGCCGGCCTCACAACTCAGTCGCTGGCCAGTTAATAAAAAAAAAAAAAATATATATATATACGAGGAAAAAGAAAAGGCCTCTGGGTGCCCCGTGGTGGTGACTCACATGGGGGAATAGCCAGTCAGGCCCCACGGCATTGTGGGATACGGCGGTGGAGCCAGCTCTGCTCACAGCCAGGCCAGCTCTCATGGGGCTGGGGAACTGCAGCAGCAGCAGAGTGGGGGTGAGGGAGGGAGGGAGAGAGGGAGGGAGGGAGGGAGCGAGGGGACAGGCAGTCCTCCAGACACCGCAGCCCCACACTGGGCGGAGGTGGCCTGAGGGGAGGACGCTGGGTCTGCCGTGGCTCCCGTGGGCTAAGCAGACGCCGCAGACGAGCTGGACTCAGCCGCCTGAGCCGTGGGGCGGCCAGACTCCCTAAATTAAAGCCAGGAACAGCTGAGGGAGTTCTGGAGGTGAAGCCTCAAAAGCCTCAAGCCCATGACGACAGTGTTGGAGGAAAAAATAAATCCTCACATGCAAATAAAAGTTTGAAATGGTTTGGCATTTATGAGGAAGAGCACACACACACACACACACACACACACACACACACACACACACACACACACACACACACACACACACACACACACACACACAAGTGGGTATGTAGGTGACTCATTTAAATAACCAAAAACATCTTGAATCAAACAGAGATCCAGGGGAATTAAAGCATTTATGTAGGCCAAGCTTGTATGATGTATGGGAAAGACCATCTGATGATACATTGACCATTATGTCACCCTACATCATAATAAGGTCTCTTCTTGAGTCCATCTCAAACAATATTGGTCACAGTCACTGACTGAACACTTCTGGTACCTTACACCCAATTGTTGACTTCAAACAACATGATGCTACTTCTCATAATCACTCTTGAATGCACACCACCTGTTAACAATGGTGACCCTCTCCAGACACTCACACTCTCTCTCACTCTGTCACACACACACACACACAGACACAGACAAAAGTCGGCCTAACGAGGCTCTACTGCATGGTGGCTGCTATGTGTGTGTTTGGTGTTTGGCAGTGGAGATCAAACGCAGCAGGTCTAGTGGCCTCCTCCTCTCCTCTCAGCCCTGTGCTCCAGGTCGTTTGATCAGGTCATTACCAGGCCACTTTAGATGCAGGTGGCCATACACACACACACACACACACACACACACACACACACACACAAGCACATGTATGCTCACCCACACAAGGACATAGACACAGCTCCAAACACACACACAGACACACACAGATACTCATTCATATACATGTATTCCCCACAGACAGGCATAAAACTGAATATTGCGCATTCAGGATAACTGGAGGGGAAAGAAGTCTTCATGGCCAATTTGATGGCCGTGCTCCTCAGAGGAAAGCCTCTTGATTGGGTTGACAAGCTCAAAGCACAGGGAGAGAGAATCGTGTATATGTGTGTGGGAGGGTGAGCTATGGGGGGTTGGTGACAGAAGATGAGGGTTTTTTTAAGGCCCCTAATCAGACAAACACTCACCACATCATTGGGTAGGCTCTGAAGGTCATCAAAAGGTGTCTCTAGAGTGTTGGTGTCCACATTGAGCACCACCACATCGTCCAAGGCCATGCTCCGCACCTTCTGCAGAGAGACACACGAAGAAAGAGGGGAAAAGAGAGAGAAACAACAGAGAAAAAGTGAAAGAAGAGAGAAAGAAAGGAGGGAGGGACAGAAATACAGAAAGGAAAGATTAATTCCTACAACGTGCCCTTTTCTCCCCTGAGAGGGATGGCGAGAGGTAAAATAAGGGAGAACTGAGATCAGCACTAGTGATAACAGCTGACCAGTTCTTCAGACAGACTTCCAGCAGTGCTGATGCAGGAGAAACATCCCGAGCAGGAACCGGCACTAGCACTACATGACCCTTTGGGACGTGCCGCTGTCTGCGGATGTCTGCTTTCTATGCATCTTTCAAGGCCGGAGAATGTAAAATAGGCTACTGCATGTAGAAACCAAAAGCTGCAAGAGAGCTGCTATCTTTCAATGTAACATCAAAGGAATGCCATAAAAAGGTGTTCATTTGGCCACGTGAAATAGAAACAAGATTTCAAGGTCCCATTGACAATGCATATTAAAAGATGTGCAGAAGTGTTCCTCTAATTTACACTGAAAACTTATGTAACAGATTTACTGTGTGTTGTGTTGTTGTTTTATTGTGCCATAAAAATGAATTTCTGAGGAGTTCTCCTTTCTCACTTTAGGACCTCCAACTGAATCCCTTCACCTCTGCACTGCCTGTCTCACAGCATGTGACTGACCAATGGGAGCAGAGCTGACCTCTCACCGGCCAATAGGCCACAGGACAGGCCTCTCATCCAGTAATGGTAAACCTACAATGAGGGTCTCCACACAGGGCAGCAAAGCCTGGCGGGTCCTGCCCCCACCCCCACCCTCACACCTAGGCCTTAAAGAGGGGATCCGGGGGCCATTTTAAAACCCGGACCACAGCCTGTGGCCCTCGGAGCTAAACAGGCCCCTGAAGAGCGCTGAACGATCGGCGGCGCTTGATTAATACATCAGCATCAGGCCCGATCAGCCGAGTGATGAATCAAGAGGGTGATGCTGAGAGCGTGACCTCTGAGGCGCGGGAGGGAGAGGGGGGTGGGGGGGGGGGTGAGAGACGGGATGGCCGAGAGCGAGGATGATGAAGAGACGAGGGACGCTGAGACCCCAACACGGGAAGGGAGCGGTGCTCGCAGCTCACTCCTGTCAGGCCCCCCCACCTCCCTCCCTACTCCCTGTACGGGCGGATGGACCATTAATCACTGCTGTGGCTTATGGCATGTAGCCGGCGGATCAGACCTCGGCTGGGCCGGGCCAGGATGCATTCGGAGGCGACTGAATGGGCTTTAATGACTACAGAGGAGCGGCATAATAGGAGGCTGAGAATGGCCCCGTGCACCGCTAACGCATGCGGATCGATGCGCCAGCCTGACTGTCCGGCTGTGCAATTAGGGGCTTTTTGTCCAGAGGTGTGTTTCTCACCCTGAGGATGAAAGCCTCACTTCACACAGACCTTTTCATTATGAGGCTTTCACTGTACGTGTGTACGTGTGTGTGTGTGTGTGTGTGTGTGTGTGTGTGTGTGTGTGTGCGAGCGCATCTGAACTGAAATAGTAACGGTTTTCAACCAAGAGAAACTACTGCAACACAACACATCTTAAGGGTAAAAACTCCAGACTTTCTAAAATGTCCTTGACCATGATGAGAAAACAGAGCAACTCACCTCCATCAGACTGGAATGGACTCCAATGAGGTAAGGCATGGGGGCGCTGTGGAGTGGAAATATACAGCGCAAGGTTACAGCTTCCTCACGGTACAGCATACAGTATATTAATTATAGCAAAGCAATTTACATAGCAGGAGAATATATAAGAATGATCACAGCAAACAGCAAATCACTAACAATGCAACAACAAACAGAAAATCACAAGCAATGTACACAACAACAATGCTGTGCCAATGGCTTGACACAGACCCACAGCTCCTATTCAAAAACAGCCTTAATACCAAAGGTGTAAATACAGACACACAACAAGATACCAAGTCCAACTTCCAGGCTAGGGCTGAGAGTGTCATCTCCAACACACACACGCCCACGAGTCCTGTCTAATAACCTCCACCACGGGCACTGCCAGCGTGGGGCATTGGGACAGCTTTCCGACCAGGGTAAAGAGCCCTCGGCTCAACCTCCTGACTGAGCCTGCTGTCTAACAGATATGGCCATCCTCCCCAATGAGGCCTCGACAGAGCCGAGGAGAGGAATTAGAGGGGGAGACGTGTCTGAGCAGGGCGATATGTGGCTGATTGGGTACTGGTCAGAGAGAGAGAGAGAGAAAGAGAAAGAGAGAGAGAGAGGGACGAAGAAAAAGGGGGATGAGGGAACCTGTCACCCATCACGGGCGCACTGAAGCCAAACCCGCCAGCCTTTAATTAAGTGTCCTCGTTTCCATCTCCTGTGCCGTGACATTCAATTAAAATACAGACTCCTTTTTCGTCAAATGAGAAGGGGGTGATGGCGGTGGCAGGGAAATAAATAAATAAATAAAATAAATAGAGATGGTTAAAAGTTCTGGGCTTTCGAGAGCAGCTAGAGAAAGCCAGGTAAATAAATAAACAAACATGGAGAAAAACATTGGTAAACGCACAACTGGATGTTTTGGCTGACGCTAATTTTCGCTCGTGCCCAATTATTTATAGTGGTTGGCTGAGCGTGGAACAAGGGGGGGGGTGTAGAGCGAAGCTGGAGTTACGTGATCCGGCAGGGGCCGGCAGGGGCCTTCCTTCAGCTGGCCAACTGAGCTCTGGTGAAAAAAAGAAAGAAAAAAAAAACTCGAAAAACCTTGACATCAAATTAGCACTGGGCCCTGTGTCCTCTGCCTCTCCAGTGTGACGGATGCAGTCAGCCAATGGCACTGCGTGAAGATCATGTGCCCCTACTACCACCCAGCATGCACCACGCGCACGCACACACACACACAGACACGCACGCACGCGTGTCAGATGAGTGATTAGTGATTTTTCGCAAAGAAAGTAAAGAAAGAGCGATAATTAGCTTACTTGCCCTCGTCACCCACCCCTTACCTAGACGCCGAGCTCCCCTTAATTAACACTGGTTGCTTAGGAGATGAAAGGTACTTGTTTAGAAAATAATACAATCTTTAAAAAAAACACACTGCTTTGTTTCCAGAAAAGTGCATTCATGTGACTACACCTCATGGTGATTGGCTTGCATACGGCTACACAATCACACAGAAACCCATACAGCGACAGTGGCTTTCATTAGGGGTCTCGTCCTTAATTAGTGTATCTATTGCCATTTCTGGGTGTGCTTGCAAGAAGAATGTCCGCTCACACGTGATGGTCGTGAGCAAAAGAAACATATTCCATAGCAACTGTCGACTGACAAACAGAATGATACAGCAATGTCCGGAATTTAAATGAGACGCTCCGAAGAAAGGGGACATTTTCCTTCCCTGTCTTTTGTCCCCTCCAGCTCCAGCTCCAGAGCTTTCTGCACTCCCTTCTACTGCACCTCCGCAAGTGTTTCTCTTTCCTCTCGCACCTGCCTTGACAACAGACGAGCCATTAAAGCAAGGTGTCGGCTTCCACTTCCCCCTGCTTAAGTGTCAGCCCAATCAGCCGCTGCTGCTGTTTGCACCCACACAGCCGAGATGCCAGCTACAAAAATCTCGCCACGGCAACAGTCTCCATCCAGCTGCTTTAGACAACGCGTTCTACACATACAGCTATGTGCTATGGTGTATCGGTGAAAAATCAAAGGTTTTGGGATGACAACAATTTTAGGACATACAGTATTGAGACATTCTAAGATACTGCGCAGGTCTTCTGAATACATTTTCATAGGTAGACTGATGCTTTCAGAGAGAATGATCCTTTTATCAAAAGACCACATATTGTAGGATGACTGCCTGCTCCTAACTGAAGGATTGTCTACTAGCATTGTGTACTATGGTAGACCACCACATTCGTACTTAAAAGTTAACTTTAGGCTAGATTTGTGCGTTGTGTCTTGTATGTTAGATTTGGTATGGATCTGGGATGGAGACAGTCAATATGTCACAATAATTCAAGTTTACAAACATGTTTGTGATATAAACCTCCAAGACAAGAGCTTTGTTCAACAATACATATTTCTGGGCAAAAGCCTATAATCTAGCATGGCTCAAAATTAACTTTGATTTGAATCCAAGGCTAGGCACTCCACAGAAGACCTTCAAAAAAGAAAAGTACCAATCGACATGAATAAACCATTTCACAAGACCTCCTAAAACACGCAACAAGGATTTGAAATATATTTGATCAGGCAGAATGTGCTTTCTCTGATTTATGCTGAGGGCTTGAGAGAGCCAGCTGCCGGGCAGTGCACTCACCAGCAGTAGTCGATGAGGTGCTGTGGAAGGACAGGAATGTAAACATGTTGCCAGTACATGGGATACAACAAGGCCGCCGCTCCATGGACACAAGCCGTTAACTGTGGGAGAGAGAGAGAGTGAACACGGCTGTTGTCACGCACGCGCGCACACACACACACACACACACACACACACAGAGACACACACACAGGCACACACACACACACACACGCACGCACACACACGCACACACACAGGAAATCAGTCTTACTCTGCTGAAATAATGCCCAAGTGGCCAGACCCAAAAGACACAAGGAAATATGAATAATAATAAAACATGTATAATCCATGACATCAGTGAAAGTTACAGTGTAGATCATCATCATTCTTCTACAAGTCATTCTTCAATCAATTTGCAAATGATTCACAGCCACAGTCTAATGCCAATTAATACTTATACATGACTAATAGCCACTGGGCTCACTTCAGGCATACTCACATCGAGTCAAAGAGAAAGATAAAACCCCTCTATTTAAAGTTGGGGCATATCAATAGTAAAACACTAACTGGTTTCAACCTGCACTGGGTCTTCATCAGGGCATAGTGTGGCTAGAGTATCCAAGTGAGTGGAATGTTAACAGGCTGAATGATTGAAACATGGCCAAATCACACCATCATGTACAAGAGACATATAAGACATAAGCAACACAAAAATCAAAACCAGAACACATACAGAGAAAATGTCAACAACATTGAAGTTAAGTTAGAGAATCATAAAAAGGTCTGATATCTATCTCTTTGTTGAGGCCTGGATATATCAATGCATCCCATTTATAGATCCAATAGGTCTCTCCCTTTAGCAGTGTAAGATGATCTCTTTTAAAACTGTGTTGTGTGTAACAGGCACGTAGGATCATAACTACTTGTAAGGTTAGGATGCTTTTTTGAGAATCAGCACAGGAAAAATATGAGCTTTCACACTTTTGGGAAACTCTGAGGGATTTGCAAGGTATCAGATTATGCACAAAATGCACTGCACCTTTGTACCTCATAAATATTAAAATTATGTTTATGCCACTCCTTTTGGAAAAAAAAAAAATAAATCGCCTGCACCACCACCCATCTTCAAACAGATGCTAATTTGGCCCGCAGCTATGATTACAACTTCAAGGTTTCACATTAGACAGTGTGGACATGACACAAAGCAGGATGTTTGTCAGAGGTTTCACATCAGGGCTCATGATTATGCTCGTAAAATTCATGAGATTAAAAACACGCTGCCGTGAGAACCCCGCTTCCTTCTCTCTCTCTCCCTCTCTCACACACACACACACACACACACACCTCTCTGCTCTGCTGCATGTGAGCAAGGGGTGATAACCAGGCAGCTGTGTGCCAGCGCTGGCCGCTGTATGCCGGTCCTCATTGCTGCAGGCTGAGGCTGCGGCGGCGGCGGCTCCTTTTACTCTCCCTGCCACACGGCACGCCACCACACCGCCTGACTCCTGGTGATGTCATCACCCATTCCCATAAAGCCTCACCGCGGGGCTCTGGACAAACAAAGTGCCTGCCGCATGTCGGGGGGGGAAACTCGGGTCAAACAGTGTGCGGGCAGATTACTCAGGGCCATCAAAGCAGCGCAGGCCTGGCTCTGCACGGGTGTGTCTAATTGTTTGTGCCGGGAAAAGGACGACTTCATTTCCTCTATGTGTGTGTGTGTGTGTGTGTGTGTGTGTCTGTTTCCCCCCCTGCATAACTGTCACTGCTGTCTGGCGGCAGCTCTGTTTGGCTTTGTGCGTCAGGTAGTGAGGAATGTGGCGTATGGCAGCAGCCGCGGCTGATCAAAATCAGAGTCCCCCCCAATAAAGCGGCAGATGTGTCAATAGCTTTGTCGGCGGCCACTTTTAAAACGCCATTCTCATAATAGCGCGTGAGTCCACACGGGCTGTTTCATCCACTTCTATATTAAGATCCGTCAAAATCAGGGGGGAATAAAATCGAAGAGATTTTCATCTTTTTTTTGGTATTTTTACCTTGCAGAAGCCCCCTTTCACCCTTGCTCGTCAATCAAACTGCCCGTGTGCCAGAGATTTCAGAGTGCCGCGTCTAAACTTGTTTAATCTGATCTGAAGTCTGAAAACAAACGAGGAGGGGGGCTGCTGCTTTTGTATCCCAGCGCCGAGACATCCCTGTCCCTCAGGCAAGGAAAGGAGAGGAGAGGAGAGGAGAGGAGAGGAGAGGAGAGGCAGGCAGGCAGGTGCTGGGAGGCCCTGGGGAACGCCCGTCACACACCTGGCAGTCTCTTCACAGGTAAGAGACACGGAGCCAGTCTGGGATGCCCGAGATTAATCGCATCCTCTTAAGGACGGAGGATGACAACAATGTCCGACATGACAGGAGGCTTCTTCAGGCATCTCCTTCACAAAGCTTGGGAAGCAAACTAACTCATACTGGAATGGAGCCATACTCCAAGTTCCACACACTTCAAGCCATTTAGAGGAGGCTTTAGAAAAAAATGTGTTGAGAAAACACTAAGGCCTTGAATCGTCTTGACCGAAACAAAAGTCCAGGCAGAAACATTCTGGGTTATTTGTGTCTGAGGTAAAAAGCCTTTTATTCTGAGCATTCCAAAGAGACCCCTTTAAATGACATCTTACACCCTCTCTCCAGGAAACTTACAAAATCAATACACATGAACAAAATAAAAACCTTAGTTGTGAAGAGGAAGGCTTTAATGGCTAGCTGACCATATGTTGAGTTAGAAATGGTCTCTCTTATAGTGCATCTTGAAAAAAAAAAAAAAAAACATCTTTTTTAGCAGCACAGCAGCAGTGTCTCCACTCTGGACATGAGTTCCAATTGTTCTTCAGTTTGAACTCAGACAGAAACTAAATCAAACATGTTTTCAAAAGGCAACTCCATCACATTTCACACACGGTGCATTAATCTGACTCTTAAGAGGCCAAAAATCAATATTCCAACCCCAAAGACATTTGGTTGGGCTTTTAATGATCGCTCCTGTTGAAAAATAACAAGGACAAAAAGGCGGCCAGTTTTTGCCTTGGTGGGGAAAAAAAGAGAGGCATTTTCAACAACTATGCAATATCTATATACATTCTATGTAACTTCTACTGACTAGTTATATTTAAAAGTGTTTAAGCAAAGTTGATAGCATCAATATTTGCAGCGTGGACAAAATAAAGAACAAGAATTAACTTAAGTCAAATCTGGTGCATCACCAGATGTCATCCAGGTAAATAATTATTCTCTGTTCATCAAAAATAAGAATCAGCCGCAACGAAAGAAATACTCAAAATGCATATCAGTAACCTCCTGGCCAATATTTTAAGCTAGTAAAAAAACATCTTAAGTACCACACACACACACACACACACACACACACATCCACCTGACTAAACAACATCTCTTTCTGTAAGCCCATTGTGTGTTGCCTGTGGGCCTGGCCCCCTGTGGAGAGAAGTGTGTGGGTTAAATGAGTGAACACGTGGGACAATGGAAAGAAGAGAGAGAAGAGAAGAAATGAGAGAGAGATATATAGAGAATGAAGGAAAGTTAAGAGATGGAGTGAGGAAGAGAGAAACAGAGAGAGGAAAGTGAAAAGTGAAGAGGCTAGAAAAAGAGTGAGGTAGAAAGAAAAGAGGGAAACAAGGACAGAAAGAAAGATAGAAAGAAAGACAGAAAGACAGAAAGAGTGAAGAGGCTTGAGTACTTACAGTGCTTAGTTTGCTACAGCAGAGCAGGACTCGGCGCTCATAAAGCATGCTAGCGTACAGATGGAGCATGTTATTGACATCTACGGCTACAAAATACTCTGTTAGGTTTCTCTGCAAGAAAACAAGAGCAAAAACAAACACACAGTGGAGAGGTTAGTCGTGAAGCAAACACGAGGGCCCATGACTGTGCAATGATCAAGGAAAAAAAACAAACAACATCTATCACATTTATCATGAGTGTGGGGAAGGTCGACCACACTACAGCAGAGGGCTAACGCGACGCCAACAGTTCAGTGTTCGTGTTTAACACTCGTGTGTCAGCGCCAGTGACAGGACGTGGTGACACATGACACCTGAACTTTCTCTACTGGTGCACTGTGAGGTGAAGAGACTGCTGTGGCAGGGGAATTGGCAGGCTAAACACATCAGCTGTCAATGGAGACTGCACTCAAAGGCACAATAGGCAGAGTGGTTCAGAGGGAAACTAAATGCTCCCAAGCAACGAAAGAGAAACAAATCTGTAAATTAGCTTTAATACCAGTAAGGTGTCTGACATAAATCAAATTTAGCTGGGCCAGACCTGTCAACCTGTTTAGCAAAGATTTGGCCTTCTCTATGTCACTTCTTATGCCTTTTCATACAGTAATTATATCACAGCACCACAACATTATGTACAGTGTACTTAATGTAGGAGTCAAAATCTTAGCTAAATTAGGAAAGCACATCTCCAGCCCAGCTTAAAATACCCCATAGTCCCTTTCTCCTCCCCGAGCTACGGTAGTGTCTGCCGTTTGGACACATTTGCGCTGACTGGCAACTCATCTGGAGAGATGGTGGTATGTGTAGTGGGAAATGGGGGGAAACGGGGCTCTTTCTCTTATTATAAAATATTCTGTGTATTGCTCCTCCATATTAAATATTTAACAAGGTGCTCATATGGCTCTGTAGTCAACAGACAATGGTGTCATATACATGTACTGTGTAGTTTGTCTAGGTGCACTTCCCTATACACAACTATACACACAAACACACACACACACACACAAGACCTGCATGTATGTAAACACTCACGCACGCACGCACGCACGCACACACACACACAAACACACACACACACACAGCCGCAGGGTCTATTGCCTCAGCCACTGGCAAGAAATGGGGGGGAAGTGGGAGAATGAGAGGGGTATTGATTCAGCTGACTCTTCCCATTGCCGCCTCAGAGAAAGGATGAGAGCGGAGCGCTCCGTTGTGTACTTGATGCCGAGCCCCACTGGGGTCAGATCAACAGCGCCGGGGTGAACCCCTGGCACAAAACATTTAACCCATCAGTGATGGACTGGAAGTTTCCCCTTAACTAGAGGGGGGCCCGACTGCATCAGATGCACTAGTCTGGGGCGAGGATCAATGACCCCTGTGCAGCTGGTTAATCCGACTTGTACGGGGTTTGATTTGCACGTGTTGTGCCTTTACCTCTTGCCAGATTTCTACACAGCCCCCTTTGCAGGCTTTAAAAAAGGTGTGTGTGTGTGTGTCTGTGTCACGATTTTAGCTAAATGTACAGCGCTGAACATGGTGGGAAGGTGTTTGGTGGAATACCAGTGAGCTCCACTCACATTCTCAGGTATACTGGGCAGTTCCCTGCAGTCAGGCACGGTGAAGTAAGAATGCTGCACAAAGAGAGACAAAATGGACAATGTTAAAACAAAAAACTATGACAAGCACAAAAAACAACATACTGCATTAGAAAACCAAATTCTGCTCTATTCATGCAAGGTGGTTTCCGGGACAACATCTGATATTTAGTGTTGTGAGGATCAAGCTTGCCCCTTTTTACCAGTCTAATTTTAAAAAGGCAAACGGTCCCAAAATTCTGCTGCCTGCACTCGAGAACCGACAGGGAACCGTTAAGTTCAGAAACGTCTCAGTGTGGATCCCCTCTCCTCTCATATGCTTTCTCTCTCTCACTCTCTCTCTCGCTCTCTCTGTCCCCTGCAGACAAGAGGGTGGCAGACATGACAGGGGAGCAGGCAGAACGCAAATAGAAGTGAAGGTGTCTGGAGAGGAGCAGCAGTGGGGTGAGGTGTGGGGGGGGCCACAATAATATACTCTGCTCCTCCACGAGTGTCACCCCCACCCCCCACCCTCTCTCTCATTTCTTTTACTCCCAAACACTCTTTCCCCTCGGTGTCAATATCATCCCCTCCTCCGCTGCCTGCTCTGAATCCGTTAGCCGCTCCACCACCTGTGAAATGAGCCTCTCTGGGAAGAGGAAGACACGAGCAGAGTGGAAGACAAGGACAAGAGAGGAGAGGAGAGGAAAAGAAAGGAGAGGAGGAAAAAATGGAGAGGAGAGGAGGCCACCTGTCCCCCTTTCAAGAGCACCTGGGAGGCAGCAGAGTGCAGCGCTATTCGGAGCCAGACACGGCGCCTCGCTCTGCTAAGAGCACATCAGCCCAAACACAGCCCGGTTCTGGCAGAGGCATAGACCAGGACATGACATGGATGTGAAATGACGACAGGGCCTCCGTGTGCACTGTGAATCTGATATCACACATATCCCCAGCCCGAGTGAGTCGCACAGTGAGAAAGTCGCTGCATTTTACACAGCGGGGGAAACAGATATCCAAATCTCTGTGAGTCGCTGAGTTTGTCTGTGGTTGTTGCATTTTACAGGAGAAGCACAAAGGCCCAGGGACGCACCACACTCAGATGCACAGGCACTCCAGGTTCAGGAATGGAGAGGGCATGTAGTGAATCCAACAGCTCCTTCAACTGGCTGTCCTGAAAACACAAACACAAAATCACAACAATAATACACCAACGCTCGCTTCAGCACACTGGCTGTCCGCGACACACGCAACACAAACACAAACGCACGCTACATTACCACACACCTTAACATACTTGCACGCACACACACACACACACACACACACACACACACGTTAAAATAGAACATGGCAGACTGACTTCCAACCTGTGTGGCCAAGCTTTGAGGCTTATTCATGTGATGATGGCTTGATCTCATGTTCTCTAAAGTACAGCATCTTCATGGGAACCCACCTGGCCTTTGAGACTGTAGTCTGCCAAGGTATTGAGCAGCTTGTAAAACACCTCAAACCACGGAAGATAACTACACAGAAGAGAAAGAAGACAAAAAAACACACACAGCGTGAACAGGCAAGTTCAATGACACGTGAAAGGTCTCCACAAAAAAAATGAGCTGCAGAGAAGACCTTGCTTTTGACAAAGATGATTTCAAATGTTGTATCCTGTCTCTTAAGTAGCTTTACTCACTACTTACTATAGAGGAGCTGACCATGTCACTGCATAGCTCTCTACACATCATGGTGCTCCTGGCTCTCAAAAATTCATTCCCTTGATGTAGATGGTATGTTTTCGGCTGCTGTCTGTTTGTGTGTGTGTGTGTGTGTGTGTGTGTTAGGAGGTTTATGTAATGGGTACTGGAGGCTATGAATTTGGGGGGGGGGGGGGGCAAAGTAGGAGTAAAGGATGAAATAAATCAAGATAGTCAAAAGTAAAAAAGATCTGGAAATAAAGGAGAAAGTATCTATCAGAGAAATAAATCAAATGGAACCTCCCTCAAAGGAACTAGAACAAAACAAAGAAAGATAAAAACGAAGTAAAAGGAGTGAAAAAAAAGAAAGAAAACAAAATAAAAAGAAAGAATGAAAACAAACAAAATGAAAAGGGAATGCTGAAAACAAGTAAAATCATAAGGAAAGAAAGGAAATCAAGCGGCAAAAATCCGAAAAAAATCCGAAAAATCGAAAAATCGAAATCGGAAAAATCGGGCGGCAAGGAAGGAGGAGAGGAGGAGGAGAGGAGGGAGGAGAGGAGGGAGTGAGGAGGAGGAAGGGAGTGAGGGAGGAGAGGAAGGAGAGGAAGGAGAGGAAGGAGACGAGTGAAGGGAGTGAGAGGAAGGAGGAAGGAGACGAGTGAAGGGAGTGAGAGGAAGGAGAGGAGGGAAGGGAGGAGAGGAGGAGAGGGAGTGAGAGGAGGGAGTGAGAGGAAGGAGGAGAGGAGGGAGTGAGAGGAGGGAGGAGAGGAGGGAAGGGAGTGAGAGGAGGAGGAGAGGAAGGAGAGGAGGGAAGGGAGGAGGAGGAGGGAGTGAGAGGAAGGAGAGGAAGGAAGGGAGTGAGAGGAGGAGGAGGAGGAAGGAGGAGAGGGAGGAGAGGAGGGAGGAGAGGGAGGAGAGGAGGGAGTGAGAGGAGGGAAGGGAGTGAGAGGAGGAGGAGAGGAGGGAAGGAGGAGGAGGGAAGGAGTGAGAGGAGGAAGGAGGAGAGGAGGAGGAGGAGGAGGAAGAGAATGAAGAGGAGGAGTGAGAGGAGAACACAAAAGCAAGCGGGAAAAAAGTAAAGACAGTGCTTTCTTCTACACACACAGTCCTCAGTCTCTCTCTCTCTCTCTCTCTCATACTCAAACTCTTATACCTAACACAGACAAACCCACACACACACACACACACACACACACACACACACACACACACACACACAGGCTGTGCCAAGTGCAGATTCTTCAGCCTAATTAAAATATTTGGTCTGGAGACAGGCGGCTTGACGCTTGTTGCTTGAGCGGGAGACAGTGGGTGTGGGGTGGATATGTGGGGGACGTGGGGGCGTCTGTGTGTGTATGTGTGTGTGTGTGTGTGTGTGTGTGTAGGGGGGCTCTGGTCACCAGGAGCTGCTGAGATGCCAGCGTACTCTCATTACGTGGACAGCTTTAACGCAGCGCTGGGCGCGGGGGCTAATTCCCCCCCTCCAAAGCGCTCCCTTATTTACATCCAGGCGAGACTTGAGACGTGGGGAGATGCCCGCCTGCCACTGCCCCACTCCTGCACTCTAATTGTGGCCGTCACTCGCCCGTGAGCTCGCGGATTTCACCCGGCGCCGGCTCATTACGCCGAGGAGGAGAAGGCTGAAGTTGGAGAACGTGGGGATAGATATGGACACACACACACATTCCGGTGTTCGCATAAATGCTCATACACACACAGTGACAAAATCTTGTAGACACGCATTTTGCCACTGTCGGTTTGATGAACCCAGCTAAATGGCCTCTCGCTAAAGTAGCACCTCATCTGCATACACAAGCTCCCTCGCATTTCCTGAAAGTCAATACCACACACAGACACAAAGACACACACAGACACACACAGACACCCTTTCAGACCAACAGAAGGAGAAAGTTTGCACTCTACAAAAGTGCAACAAATATACAAGCCCATGTAGACCACAGAGCTTGTGCTTGTCTAGCTGGCTGATCCCCTCTGTCTGGATGTGAGGTCAGACACCAGTCAGACAAACAGCACTGGCCGAGCCCAGCACTGCCAACAGCCCCATCGCCGACCTTGCACCACTCAGCTTCACACAAAGGGTCAACATTTTAATAAGGCTTAAACAAATCCTGACCTTGTAGTATTTGTTTCATATATTACCTGCTTCAGAGAAAAATGCTCCATGCAAAACAAAGCAGGTGCAGGGCTCCTTAAAGTTGTCATGGTAGCCTTAAACACCACAAACACTTTGGGCCCCAATTTAAATGACAGGTAAAATCTAATGTATAAGGTGTCAAACGCTTTTGCATATATGTGCATTTGCCTGTCAATTAAATTAGGGCCCTTTCTCGCTCATGAATTAGATATCCATGTATGAGGAGTAGGACTTTGTACAATCAGCTTAACCAGGTGTCTTAAACTACTCACACATACATCTACACAACTGAACACAGAAGGATATAATTTCCCTCACGATGTTTGCTAGTGTGAATGGCGAGGGATTTATCGAGCAACTGCCAGTTGCGACTCACTAGTGAATCTCTGCATCTGCATTTTTTAAGGAGCATCGTAAACCCTGATCCACACCAGCCTGGAGGGCGTCCCACTCTTCTGGAATATTCAAAATGTGTAAAAAAAAAAGGAAAAAGCAAAAGACGGCTGAATATCTGTATCCGTCGCGGCGGTGTGGGCTATTACGTGCGGTGTAAGCTATGGAGCTGCTTATCGCGTCGCGGCGGTGTGATTATTACGCATCACGACGCGTATTAATATGGGCTGTATCGTCGCGCTGATGCGCGCTGTGGCAGCGTATAGCCGTATTGGTATGGAGCTGTATCGCGTCTGCGCCCGGTCTGGCGGTAACGCGTCGCCGGCATTAGTATGGAGCTATCGCGTGCCTTGATGCAGCGTGGCCATATTAGTATGGAGCTGTATGCGTGCGATGCGCCCGGAGATGCAGCGTGGCGGCCTTAGTAGTATGGATAGTATGGAGCGTGGCGGCCCGTATTAGTATGGAAGCTGTATCGCGTGTCGCGGTCGCGCGGTGGCCGAGCATGCTCAAGCACCGGCGGCCCGGATGGCGCTGTCTATGCGGTGTTCGCGGCGTGGTCATGCTCATCAGGAGCGTTGCCTTTTAGTGCACCAGCACTCCTCTGCCCTCCTGCCCTCTTTGCATTTTTGGAATTTCATTAGCATCCTTGAACTTTGATAAGTCTCTAAACATCCTTGACTTTGTGTGTGTGTCTCTGTGTGTGTGTGTGTGTGTGTGTGTGTGTCTGTGTGTGTGTGTGTGTGTCTCTGTGTGTCTCTGTGTGTGTCTCTGTGTGTGTGTGTGTGTGTGTGTAGGATTATGCATAGAGAGCGCTCGCTCCTGCACCACCAGCTCCACCCCAATCCGCCTGAAGATGGACCAGAGGGGATGGGGCTCACTCTTAATGAGGCTCAACTCAACTCCTGCCATTTCACTGGCACATGCAGTACATGAGGCTGAACGTACGTACACTCTTTGAATACACACACAGTATATGCTCCTACATTATGTTTATGTGAATGATCATATACAGTATGTATGTATGTATGTATGTACGTACATGTATGTATGTATGTATGTATGTATGTGAGGGAGATATAGAGATAGAGTGAGAAAGAGAGAGTGTAAGACAGAGAGAGAGAGAGAGAGAAAGAAAGAAACAAAAAAGAAAGAAAGAAAGAAAGAAAGAAAGAAAGAAAGAAAGAAAGAAAGAAAAAGAGAGAGAGAGAAAGAAAGAAAGATAGTCAAGCGGATTTGAAGCTGAGAACTAGACTAGGTTATGTATTATTATGTACACAGTGATTCCATGGTTGGCACTCTGTTATAATGACATTTGTCATGAATGCAAGTGATGGACAAAGTACCATGACCCAGGTGGTGAAAGAGTGAGTGACCTTTGAACTTTAACCCTACTGATGGAGAAAGGAGGACAACAAGTAGAGAGAAGGGGCGAATGCAAGTGAAGCAGACTTAAGCTTGGTGAGGTAGTGGTGGTGGTGGGGGGGGGGGGGGGTAAGGATTTAAACCCACATGGTGGACCGGTCATTGTTCCCTTTCAAGAGGAACAATCGCACAGATTGGCCTCATATGGTCTCCTAAAGACTCGGCTTCTTTCTCCATGTGCACGGGGGTCTGAGTGTCAAACCGCTCAGCCACTTTATACATTGGCAGAGGATGTCAGAGATCACTAGACCTGCATTCACCAAACCGCTCTGCTAGCGGCGCAGAGAGGGCAAAACACATCAAAACGGAACAAAGAAATCAACGAAGAGAGAAATGCAGAGAAGGATGGCTCTTTTGAGAATCTCAACTCCACAAGCACAAGCACAAAATTAAGAAACTCAAGCACACAGCAGTACTCTACACAACACTCACACTATGCAAAGTGGAATTCACAGAATCCTGAATCCAGACCCGTCTACACTGCTGTTTGGGGACTACATCCCTTGAGTATGATAAACACCTTTGGCTTTTTAGCATTGTAATTCTTCAGATATTTTGCTTGCTATTGGTGCATGTTACACATTTGTAGCTTTAGCTTCTTCTTCATTTGTACAATGTCTGTTGTACAACACATCTGTTTTCCCATGCTTAGTGGGAAGTATGTAAGCAGTGTACAAAGTAATGGGCAACAGTGCTACTGGACGTTAATGGACTTGTTAGACCAGGAACAGCTGTTGGTCATTTGTCGAGAGATGTCTTGCTCAACATGAAAAGCAACACCAGTGCAATAAGTGCAAAACTATTGTTACAATGAGAACTATACATGGGTTTTGGAAATGTTTAAAACATTTAGAGCTGGAATATTAAATGTAACACATCTCTTTCCACGTGGTCAAGATGCTGTTGAACAGTTGATGATGATTAGGAGATCCCAACTGAATAGCTAAATGATTTCTAACGATTAAAAAAACGCAATTCCTCAATGGTTGTGCAAAAAAACTGAGAACTGAAATAGATTTAATGGCACTCGGCACACGCTGAGGAGTAGCGTCAGCCATCTGTAAGAAAGCAGAGGGGGACTGTGAATGGGTGCACTTAGCAGACGGCACAGTGAGGTATGCTAACTCGCCAGATTTAATGATGTGATGCCCATGTCCAAGAGCCTGCAGCAGTAGCACTTGTGGTTTAAAAAAGGAGGTGGGGGAGGGGATTGGTGTCTGGGATTTATGATGTACAAGGAGCACAGGTTTTCGTTTGTAACCAAAAACTTCCCCTTTCTGCCGGAGTCTCATTTGCCGAGGTCAGAGGTTAAATGGAGGAGTAGCAACATTCAAAACCCCCACCCCGGACGACAAGCATAAACGGCCGCCCGAAAGCAGCTCATTTAAATCACTTTTCATTCTGTTAAAAGAAAATCCCCTCCCCAGTTTATTTGAAGGGGAACTATAAAAGCTCATAAAAAAAAAAAAAAACAGAGGAACAGAGGGCGCACCATCCCGAGGATTTTAATTTGCCGGCGGACGAGTCGCCACAGCTCCGCTCCTCTCTGGCCCATTCCGCCCGTCTGCAGCAGCAGCAGCAGCCCCGCCGCCAGTGACAACTTTACAACAGCAGGGGCCATAAAGTCTCCGCCACTCCTGCCTTCAAGTCTCTCACCGATGCACTAACACGGCTTCCTCGCTCTCCAAGGCCTGCGTTTCTCACGTGGGTCCGAACACAATAAACGTCTTACGACGAAACACTGGTTCCTGTGTGCGCTCGGGACAGGTTTCCGGCGGTAGAAAGGACTTCATATAAAAAAGAAGAAAAAAAAGACTGAAACCTAAAATACTCCACTTCAGTGCTAATTTGCTCTCCAGGCTTTTATGGACATTGCCAAGATGTTCTGAGGGACACACGGAAAACCACAACCTGCAACCTTGGTGCAGATGTTCGGAATTTGCAGAAGAAGTCATGACAGATAAAAAACGCCTGCAAATCATCTTGCTTGGTTGAAAGAAGACAACGTGAGTCTGAACAGTCGATCGAATGCCACAGACTAAGATGAAGTTCTGGAATGGATTCAGGTTTTTATTATTCACAGAGAACCTAATGAACATGATCAGAAGAAATGGAAGAAATCTCATTAGGAAGAAATCTCATAAACACCTCTTTAAAGCTAGACATGTTTCTCGGCGTTAACAGCCGTCCTAATACTTTGTTTGCACAGCAGAGCCTTTCACTTCCAATATCTACACACAGTACATGTCACGTTAACTAGCTGATTAGTCACCAGTGATCATGGCAGAGAAGAAAGCAGTTTGAAGGTAATAAGCACAACCATCAACTGCTTTTAAAACCGAAGCAAGTCACAAAGCTATTTCACAGACTCAGAGAGGTAGAGACACCAGTCTCAAGTGGCCATTAGGACCAAAGATACCTAGACAGCCAGTCACACATGCACACGCACTCACTGTGCACACAATCACTGTTTTTTCAAAAGGCACGATTGAGCTAGTTTTACACGCTGCTAAGGAGTAGGCCCCGGCACCATTAGTGGGGCTCCTTTGGTCTAATAACGGGGGGCCTCCAAGATCCAGGACAGAATTGGAAACATGACGGCCCTGTTTAGGCCGGGGCGCTCCCATCTCCACTGCACCGCGGTCGGGCGGCTGGGGGCACAGGGGTTGGGGGCAACAGGCAGGACATAAATGCGTCAACAAGAGTTTTTTTGTCGGGGAAGTGAAAGAGACCTGTGTGCTTCCTCGAGTCTCTTCCGCTCTGGCCCAGGCTTTACAGGCCAACTCACTGCCAGTAAAAGGCCCAGGGAGGGAAGTGATTAGGGGTCTGTCTGTGGCACTTACACACACACACACACACACACAGGAACATGCATCACCACAGATGCAAAAGTAGCATGTATGTTTACTAAAAACACACCTACCCACATCCAGTGTGGTGAGACTGTATACCCCTAATGCCACAACTACAAACACAAAACACTGATTCCCAAAATGTGCTTGCACACGATTGAATATGCAACAATGCACACACACACACACACACACAGTACTAGTGTCCAAAGTATATTTCCTCTGCTGCGTTAACGATGGCGTTTCCAACGCAGTGCTTCTGCCGACACAGAGCTCCAGAGCCCTCAGGGTGTAAGAACAGCAGCCTGGCAGGGGAGCCTCGCCACCACTCTCCCTCTCCGCTCAGTCTCATCTTTAGCCCCCAGCACTGCGCTGGCACTCCCAGTCGCTATCCCGCGGGTGCCCTCCAGTCTCACCCACCCAGGACCCATATGCTGCTTCTGCCTCTCACAGCCACGCTCGCTCACAAAACACACGCCAGACCCAGGAAAGCGAGAGAATGGAGACATCTGCACTTCTACAGGGTGACTGGGGATGTGACTGTGGTGAATATAGTCAGGAAATTGGCAGGCTAAACGCACACTAGCATGCTAGAGGTCCATGGGTAGCTGCTTGTCTGATTTTGCCTACACAAACAGGAATTTGGATTTTAATTTTAATTTTAATACTGCCATTACAATTTAACATCTGATTTATATTATATTTTTTAATACAGTTATGAAAGTACAGTGTGAAAAATCTAAAGTCACTGATTTTCACCAAGCCCTGTGAATATTACATCTTAGGAATCTAAGTAATGTTCTAAGCAGAAACACTTCACATATTTCTTCTGCACAGCCTGTACAAGCCTTCAGAGAGTTAATCATGTTGTAACACCAGCACTTCCTAGAGCTGTGAGCTAACAATGCCGCTTAAAAGTGTAAATAAGACCAAAAAAAAAGACAAAAACAAAAAATGCCTTGCAGACCAATGCGTTGAGTATGAAATGCAAAAAGCGCATTGCGTGCATGTCTGCGTGAGTGGAGCGAGTGTGGGCGTGTGTATTTGCCTTCATGGCTGCGCCCAAACACTGGTGTGCAGCGAAGGATGTGAAACTAAATCATTAAATTAAAACAGTTAATCAAACCTATTAACAGCCCTAATCCCTCCTCTCTTCTCACTTTATTCTGCTCTCCGCCACCCCACCCCAGCCCACTCTCACATACACCCCCACCACTTCTCCTCCTCCCCTCTCTACTCAAGCATGCAGATTACCATTTAGGCTCCAGCCGACT